>NC_053161.1:56035088-56227588 GCF_016835505.1 Polypterus senegalus
TATATAAATGTAAATAATAATAATAAATTATTATTACTATTGTTGTTGTTGTTGTTGTTTTGTTGTTATTATTGTTATTATTATTAAAAACAACAACACAGAAACCATCTGTATAATCACGTTGCATCTGGGGATGAGGTTTTTCTGCCTTCTGCAGATAGGAGTAGGAGATCTTTGGTAATAGTAAACATTTGCAAATTTATATAGGCTATCTGAGAGTTGGTTAACCATTTACTCTGATTTCCAGAGTTTGTTTGTGGTCTAGTCACCAGTACCCACCTGTTTGGAGACAACAAATATTGTTATAGTGCAGTCTACAATTATGTGCATGAATGAGCAACCATACTACCCGCACTTCAGAACAGGTCATCCTCCTGAAGCTAAGCATGTTTAAGCCAAGCCAGTACTTGGAAGGGAGACCATCTTGGAAAAGCTTGGGTTGCTGCTGGAAAAGGTGTTGGAGAGGCCAGCAGAGGATGCTTACCATGTTGTCTGTTTGAGGATCCCAATGCCCCAGTGCAGTGACAAAGCCAAACTACTGTAAAAAAAAATGTCGCTGTCCTTCAGATGAGGCATAAAACCAAGGTCCTGACACTTTGTGAACATAAAATATCTTTGAACATACTTCATAAAGAGTAGAGTGTATCCCGATGTCCAGGCTTAATTGCCCACCTCAAGTTAGTCATTCCGGCCCCTTAATCATCCCCTGTCTCTAATTGGCGCTCTCTCTCACCACTTCAACAGCTAACATCTAATGTGTGGTGAGTGTACTTGCACAATAATGGCTGCCATTGCATCATCTAGGTGGGTGCTACACATTGGTGGCGGTTGAAGTAGCTTTCCCCCCTCTATGTAAGGCACTTTGAGTGTAACTAATTTATTATTAATTACTTAATTACCAGGATGTGGCACACACTGAAGTAACTATAAGTAACTTTTAAATGCTGGTCATGACTCAAACAAAATTCTGCTAAATTTGGTTTGCCAAAATTACAAACAGATCAACCATTCATATAGCACTAGCACTAACACTCCTGGACACACAGAACATACACATGGTAGTATTGTTCATTGACTTTTCTTTATTCTTTATTTAGCACCATTAACCCACAAAGGTCACTCACAAAAGCTCTGGGCCCTAATACAAAACTCCACCAGTTCAGTAAATGGATGAATGAATGAATAAAGAAACTCAAAGAGTCAAGAGTCAAAAATAGAGAATAAAAATCAGCACACAATAACAGAAATTCAGAGAAAGCAGTTATGTTCCTAAAGCTCAACAAAGAGAGAGTTCAAACTGAAGAAAATTTAAATCTTACCCAGTTTACAATTCCAAATTGCGTCCAGAAAATAATTTAAAAGTGCATGCTTCATACATGAAGAATAATTTTGCTAAACAGAACAAACCTATTTTTATGAGACACAGATAACACCTACAATGGATGGCCAGCAGCTCAACCCGGCCGGGACACCTCTGGAATAGAAGAATGGAGGAAGGCAGCTACTTGTCGACACTGCTTCCCCCAAGACACTAGATGGCAGCTTCTCTGGAGTGCAGTGGTACCCCGGATTCCCGCAAGGCACTATGGGACATGGTGTTCGGATACACAGCCCTGCTGGGTGCCGTGGGTGCCACCAGGAGGAGCTGTCAAAGGACCTGGTGATATATTCTTTCAGTATAGTCCGGGCTGAAGAAAATCCCTGTTCTGTATTAGGGTCAAGGACTATATAAAGGACTAGTGGAAACCCAGCAGGAGAGCCAGAGTTGGGAGGGAGTGTGACAGAGCTGCTGGGAGGAGAGGAGGAAAAGTATTGTGTTTATTTATTATTGTATTACCTCTCTGCCGTGGCTACGTTGCTTTGGAGGCACTGCAGAGGGAAAAAAGAATATATATATAAAGAAGTGACAGCGACCTCTAGTGTCACAAACCGCATATGAAACCATCCGTTTACTGAACATGTTTCCATCTATAGGGTCAATGGACGCCTCTACCTATTCCAGTGGTGTAGGACACTAAGGAGGATCCATCCCAGAGATCGGAATCCATTAATTTGCAGGACACATTTAGGACATATTCACATTGAGCTCATTTAGACACACACATCTTCAGAGTGTTATGGGGGAACAAGAATATAATAAAAAAACACACAGGAACATGGCAGGACACCATCACTTGGAATCACACAGCCAGTGACTGAGTTGGGACTGCATACCAAGGAGGCAGCAATAATCATTGCACCAATATTGCACCCCTTGTATTCCACCATAAAATCAACTTCCTGTTACTTGCACAGTCTTCCCACAGGCCAAGTAAACTCAACATAAACAGCACTTGCCATTGTTCAGTGTCACAGTAGATAACCAGCAAAAGTAGACGCATCATTTATGGCAGTCTGCATTGTTCTAATCTAAGTGAATCAGGTGCTCAAATGCAAATGTTTACTAGAAAATATAAATAACAAATGACTATTTAATTCTGGGCTATGAATGACATCAGTGTTTAAAAAGTATAGATTACATATATGAGCTCTATTTGGAAAACAATTTAAATTCTAAGGTCAGGTTCAGAAAAAAAAGGTGCTCTGTGAAAGCACAGTTAAACGGCTGCAGCAATATTGCCTCTGGCCGCTGCTGCACACTTGATGTCAAAGGAAAAATGAAAGAGCAAACAAAGCCTGTTGAATTTTTAAAAATCTGGGCAGTTATAGCAAAATACTTTTTTTTCAGTCCTGTGTCTTATTCATTATGGTACAGGAGAAATACCTGAGTTCTAGGAATGACACATGATCTGCAGTGCACAAGGTCAAGTTTTTGGCAAGGAACAGAACTTTTTATTGTGGACATTAGTCAGGTCCTCCTTAACATTATACAAAAAAAAATGGCATTAGGTGTAATGTCATGTCAGTTTCTAACCCGCTTTTCCTGAACAGGGGTCGTGGGTGGGTGCAATGTGTGGTGGTACACAAACATTTTTGAGGGGAAAGAGAAAATGTGCCATAGATTGGTGACTACAAAATGACCTGGTGGGAGGGATGGTGGGTGTGTGCATGAGTGGGCCTTGCAATGGACTGGCATCCATCCACTGTTGATCGCTATCTTGCTCACCATACATCACAGATGGTCCCCAGTCCTCATGACCGTGAACTGCATAAAGCAGGTTAAAAAAAATGGAAGAATGTACTCTTATTCCATCCATCTTCCTATCCTGCATATCAGTCCATCGCAGGGCCACCCACTAGGACTAGATAGATAGATAGATAGATAGATACTTTGACTAATTTAACAACGTGCCAATCCACTTAACCTGCATGTTTTTGGACCGTAGGAGGAAACTGGAGCACCAGAAGGAAAATCCCATGTAGACATGGGGAGAACATGCAAACTCCATGCAGGGAAGGTTGTACTTTTATTTTAGCATGTAATAAAATAATATTTTTATGTCATTTATTACCGGAATATGCTGTACTGCTTTGATATCACTGGCCAATAAATCAGTCGCAAACACCCATAGAGCATTGGCTGGTAACAGCAACCTGTCTAAAACAGACTGAAACCTATCCCAGTTAAAAACATCAGAAAGCACTGAGCAAACCTCTTCAAGCATTCATTGGACATGCCGACACTGGCTGCTTTTCAATGTATTACAAGTAGTATTGATTTTAGGTAGCATAGCAGCAAAGGCATTAAGATGCCATTTGTTGCCATTTGCCACGTGTTTGTACATGTGGTTATATAAGACGATTAGTGAACTGAGCAAGAGAATTCAGCATATCAACAATTTAGGGTTTCTTAGGGTAAGATTGACATATTAGCAGGACATCATAATGAGAAAAGCTGGGGGCTTCGACTTTCACTTTCTTGTTCCTGTTGACAGCTACAGTACAACCACATAAACACATCAACTGTATCCCTCTTGTTATTAATAGTTTTCAGTAAAGAGTTGTTACAGGTGAAAACAACTACAAAGTCACATGAGCTGCCTGACCATTTTTGAGATGAATATGAGAGATATCTAACGGTAATTAAAGAGATTTTGGGGAGGATTTAAAAAAAAATGTATTTCAATCAACATAACTGTATTTTTTCCCTCAAGTCTGTAATTGGCTGCTGACGATGATTCAGTGTAATTACAGCTTCAGGGTTCTGAACACAAACCAATAAAATATTACCATTAAACCATGACAACTAGCAGTTAATTCCCCATCCTACACAAAGCTATTTTATTCCTTTCTCAGGCTTACTTAGTCAGTGCATATCTGCGGTGATACATCATCATGGCTATCTATATCTGCTACTTTATTATAGCATTGCAAATAATGCATTACTCACAACCCAAGACTGGCCAAATACCAGTGCATTTCATTTTCAGACCCACATTATCACTAATACTCATTTACAACATTAAACCGGCTTACAAAATCTCAATGAAAAGTACTTTTAGAGGCACCCTGAAAATTAAACACTTCAAGCACAGACTCATTTAATCTAAACAGTCAAGGTATAGTCAAGCACAATTATCAAGCCAACAGCCTGCTCAGCTTTGTGGAGTCACAAACTAATGGGGTGGAGTGGTGGCTCTTGAGGCTAAGGATCTGCGCTGGTATCCAGAAGGTTGTCGGTTTGAATCCCCGTCACTGCCAAAAGAGATCTTACCCTGCTGGGCCCTTGAGCAAGGCCCTTAACCTTCAACTGCTCCAGGGGTGCTGTACAATGGCTGACCCTGCGCTCTGACCCCAAGGGGTATGCGAAAACTAACAAATTCCTAATACAAGAAATTGTATAGGGCGAAATTAAGAACAAAAAAAAAAAATCAACATTTCCATTCACAAGTGAAAGAGCAATCCAAAAAATGAAAGCATTCTTAAAGTGTAACTTTCTTATTTCCAATCGTTTTTAATAAAACTTTATACAGCCATTCCATCAAACTATTTACAACAAGAACAACTGCACTGTGTAGTGCAGCATTAAAAACAACCCAAACACATAGTTTTTTTTGTCATTTCTTATCAAAAATGTACTGATACAGAAAGACCAATAATAATAAGAGGTTAGTGGGTAGAACAGTACAAAATATGCATTTTTAGCAGAAAGCCTCAGAATTTGAAAGATGAACTGGTAATTAAAATACTTTTTTAAAAGCAATGTAATGCATAATTTGTCAAAAGTTAAGAGAACCCATTAGGTACAGTCATATATATCAACTAATTATGAGTAATCGGGGAATTAAAAATAACTGTTGACACGTTTATTTGCTTTTGCAAGTGACACTCAAAACAGAAGTGCATGAAGGAAATTCCAGGGAGCCAAAAACAGACAAGATGATGGTCATCTTCTATTGTATAACAAATAAACATAGTAAACCTTATGGAAAGAGGAGATGTCAGATAAATTAGAAACTTCACATAATGAAAAGGAATCAAGCTTAAATCAACATAATGTTTCAATTAAAAAAATGTAAAAACTGCAGAATACAGACTGTTTAAATTTTCGTTCAGTGTATTATAGGTCTTTGAAGTAAACTTACAGAGACTAATATCATTAAAGTACATTTCTTCACAAAAATCATTGCATTAATTATGAAATGTAAATTGTGTTATCATTTCCTGCGTTTACTTGAATCTACATGCAAAAGGAATTTATGTGTACATTAGCAGGATGTACAAGTTGTAAGTCAAATTGCAATGCTGTGCTATACCCAGCTAGCACACTGCACTTGGCCTGGTCCAGGCTGTGCTCTGCCACTACTGGCATCGATCCGGCTTGGGGCACATTTGCTAGCCCGCATCTGCCCTGAACTCAGATTAAAAAAGGCTAGGTCATTTCCAGCCCATACATGGTACATTACATCTGGCCAGAATAAGCACATGGTGCAGTTATGGCGTGTCGCATCTGGGACGATTTTGTTTTAGAATTAACAGTTTAGTACAAATTCAGGAGGACACATTTAAGCCAAGTCTCTGCTATTAGCACACCAGCTGCCTTGCTGGTGGTTCAGTCAGCATGTTGCAAATGCACTGAGTCTAGAATAGAACAGAAATTGCCTGGCTAACCTCCCAGTTAAATGCACTAAGATCGCGCTTGGGCAGACTTCTCCGTGTCATATCCTAATTGGTTGGACTGAAGCATTTTTGCTGCCCTAGCTGAAGCTGTAAATACATGTAATAAATGTCCTAATTAGTTGAATTTAATTAGAATAAAAAAGAAAGGTAAAATATTATAATTATTGTTAATTCAACTACTTAAGTAACAGTTAAACTAATCAACTGTGAAAAGTCCTTTAAATAAACATAAAAATACAATGAAATTAAAAATACTTGTCACGATATTATGCTTTCATTCAATACTGCTTTACTCTTACAATAACACATTCCTTCGGTATGTTCTCCAGGTACTTTTTACTTCATCTAACAGCCAGCATAATTTGAATGACAGAAACCGAAACTCTACTGGTTGACAATTGGATTCTGGGAACTGTAGTGCCAAGCTTTGACTATAAGTCAAATGCAATTATTCACCAATGCATACATTTCCCAAGATACCTAGCATGTCCGTCCTCTTGAATGATCATGGCACAAAAAGTTGCACGAAGTCCATTGCTGGAACTAATGTTGCAAAAATGAAAGCTGCTTCATTTGATTTTTTTTTTTGAAGAATGCTCTTTGGATTTTGGGGAAATTGCATACATAAACTGTGCAAACAAAGAATTACTGAACAACCAAAAAAAAGCAATTTTCAATGCACTCTCAAGTTCAGTGGCCTATCAGAAGATGACTGGATATATTCCCTTTGATTTAGTGGTAAGCACCCTAACATAACAATTTCATCTGTTACTGTATCAGCACCAAAGTACAATGTCTTCACACTATCTAGACAGGCTTGGGGAAAGCATTCATGTCAATATACGAAAAGTAATCACCCCCATCGCATGCAATGTAGTTTTTTTAATTAGACACAAATCGGCTGCTGACATTGTGTATAAAAGTGGGGTTCATGGTGTAAAAAAACTCGATCTGCTAATTAACTGCTGTTAACATGTTCGATTAACATGTTAAAAATTTCTGTAATTACAATTTTTAACACAATTCCAAGATACTGTTCATTAATTTAATCCGGTTTCTTTGACTGCATTTCACACATAATAAAACAGCAACAAAGGAACCCAAATCAATTAATGGTAGTAGTGGGTCACCGAGGCTTTCCAATGTCGTTTCTTGATATTGAACTTCATTCACGCTCATCAGTAGGGTTGCCACTGTCTTTTATTATAGAGGATTGTCCCGAATTGGAACATAAAATGCTACATACAGTATTGAATCAATAAAAGACACGATTTGTCTCCTGTATTTTCATACACATCTTTCATACTTATACTTGCTCTTCAAAGTGCAGTGAATAACATAAGAACAAATAAAATCAAACTGGTTTTACAAGCGGAGTGAATGTGTTTCATTTTCCAGTCGGCTAATATTGAATTTAAACAAGCTCTGTGTGCCGAATAAGATTGTGTGTAGGAGCCATCCTTTCCATTATGCTGCATTTGCATATTAATGGTAAAAAAAAAAAACAGTCACATCACACAGAATTGCAGGGCATCCAAAACAATATGCTTCACAAAGTGATATCTGCAAATACAAGTCTAACTGTGAAACGTAAAAGGCTTTCGAGGTATAGATCTGAGTGGGAAACAGAATGTTAGTTGGTCAGTCCTGTCCCTAACGATAAATACACTTGTCTTCAAGCTTTTTCATTCACTCATGGAGGGATATCTGACCTGAAACAGTATGGTGCAGGTACTATCCATGTCTGAGTAGCTAAAGAGCAGATGACAAAAAGTGGAATTGCTCGATTCCGTATACCTCACTCATACTTACCCCAATGAATACGTGGCGTGTTGTTTAATTAATTTAATGTTACCTACAGCAGCCTACGTTAGCGCCTCCACTAACCAATAAAACTAGGGAACAATCAGTGCAAATTGATCATGCTAAAGGGTTGAAGATTAAGATAGTCAAGACTTATTTTAGGTTTACTACTACGTATACATTTATTTGCTTAGCAGACACTTTTATCTAAAACATCTTACAAAGGAGGTAAACATAATCGTGTAACATCAACCTAGGGACTTTTTTGAACATGTGTTCATAGCAGGACAGGGTGAAGTGAAGATCTATAAAACAAGCATAACAAAAAATATCAATTGACCATATGAGAGATATCCATAGAGCAAAAAACATTCATTAACAATTTGACAGATATTCACAGAACGGTACGGTTTTCAATCACTTTTTAAACACATTGAGGGAAGTCAGCAGTTCAGATGGACGCAGGCAGCTCGTTCCACTAACTAGGAGCTACATATGAAAAGATTCTAGATTAAGACTTGATACTACACAGAGGTGGCATCACCAGATGCTGGCAGACCTGAGCTGGTGAAAAGGACCTCACCAATGTCTCCATATACACAGGTTCTGACCCACTGACAACTCTGTAGGCAAGCATCAAGAACCTGAACCTAATGCATGCCTCTACAAGGAGCCAATGTAGCCACCTGAAGAGAGGAGTGACATGCATTTATCTCAATTGGCTGAATACAAGACATGGATTTTGGACCAACTTCAGTGGCTAGATGGTACACACAGGTCCTACTGCTAGTGGCGAGTTGTAGTAATCCAGACGTGACAAGGCTGAACCCTGGACCAGTGCTGTATAATCAATCAAGTTTTTGCGGGTGTCATACAGATTCATAAATAACACATTCTCTGACAAAGTGCAATTTTAAACGCCTAAATAAATAGCCCTATTATATACATACTTAGAAGTTTTTTTCAGTCTCTTCTTTGCTATTTGAAAGCCTAATCTATGCACATTTTCAATCACTTAATGACTCATCCTCCCCAGGTAAAAGCTATGGAGTTGACGCATGCGTATCACACAGTTAAGCACAACCTGAGCTATTAACAGTGCTAATTGTGAACAAAAGATGTTCCAGGATTTTATGTTCCTGCTTTTTAAATACTTAATTATTTATGTAATTGTTAGTATTTTTGGTATATTGTCTTGTAATATAGCAGTACAAAACATATACATTGGTTTTCCCAAATATTATAATAGCGGTCCAGGGGGTATCGTTGGTAGTTGTTGGACATTGTTTCTGTTACACAAACATACTCAAACTACTTGGAATAATTTTATATACATAGGCAAATGTTTATTAAAACTGTTTTGTTTTATAAATTAATCACTGAGTTATTTCTGCTTTATACAATAATATTAACATGCCTGAGGAAAATACAATACATTCCAATTAATATGCAGTTAATTCTGATTAAAAATTTCAATCACAACTAAAACTCTTAATCAAACAGCCGCCCTAATAAAAACCTGTCATATGTGGACTACTTTTTTATTTTACATTTTATTATAGGTGCATTGATTTAAGAGATGACCTAATAATCACAAAAAAATCACAATTACGATACATCAATAAGTGACAAAAATTTATGAAGTAGCAGTGGCTTTTTCACGTTTTTTAATATTATTTTTTAATAGGTGTTATTTACTCTTTTACTTAATAACATTTTAAAATGTTTTCCCCTTCTTATTTATAGCATTCCCAACAAAGCAGTTTATTTCACAAGTTACCAAATACAGCACTTCAAAATAAATTGAGAAATACTGGAGAATAATGAACAAATAAAAGAAGAAATCATACAACAACATAAACTACTTAGGGAACAAAAACATTAAAGTAAATTAGTGATCATTTGTCCTTCAGGTTTTAATAACTGTTAAATCCAAATGTATTTCCATTTTTATTTATCTTCTCATGTATTTCCATTTTTATTTATATTCTTATCACTTTATTTTATTCTATCATTTATGTTGTTTATATAGTGTCACTAATGGTGGTCCATCCCCCACTTGAATAATGTGATGCTGAAATTTAACAATCCGGACAGTTTGATGGTACCTATAATATGCCCCATGTATTTTCCACTAGACACACTTGTTAGCACACTAGTTTATCACTACACCAGTGTTCATTGAATAGTACGCGTTTTATATTTATTTATTGTTTGCTTCAACATTTTTTTTTTTATTCTTCTTGGATTATCTGCTGTAGTTAATAAATAACTGATATAAATAACTTTAGTGAACTGGATTATGCTTTTTAAGTCAAAAAAAAGCATGTTAATTGCTCTTAAGACCTCTTGGAAATAATGACAAAACTGTTACAAAGGTAAAACTCAGAGGATTTTTTTTAGAAGTCAAAGAAAACAAGATGAGACTACAAACCACAAAATGATTCCCTTTCAGCCTAGAGGAAGCAGTTACTGTACTACACACTTAAATTGTATCATGTTTTACAAGTATTTTATTTTGATATCTCAGTTACCGTATATACTAGCTTTTAAGTTGGGGTTTAATTTTAATGTATAATTTCTTGTATTTTATAATGTCGCTCATATAAGTCAAATGTGGAAAACTCACGCTATTGGTCCAAGAGATTATGATATGCTAACACCCACCTGTGAGTAACCACGGAGCACAGTGCCTTTTTTTCCTATGTGGGTACGGCAATACACTGTATCAGCGTGTGCTCCTAACCTCTCTCTCTCTCTCTCTGTCTCTCTCTGTTGTGCCTACTTGACCACACGGTTATACCCATACAATTCCTAAGCAACATTTGCACTGATTTGTGTTTTTTGTATCTCACATCCTCATACAATACACTTTTATTATAAGAGCATCCCTTATCTACGATGAAGTGTTCAATCAGAAGAAAATGTGAACCTGGTTTTAAATTAAACATCATTGAAGTAGTGAAAGAAATTGGTAACTGCGCTGCTGCAACAAAATTCGATGCGTCTGAGAAACTGATGCGAAACTGGAGGAGGCAAGAAGATGTAAAAAAATAAATAAATAAATAAATTAAGTGTTGCACTTTTGAACAGGGCGGCATGGTGGTGCAGTGGGTAGCGCTGCTGCCTCGCAGTTAGGACACCCGGGTTCGCTTTCCGGGTCCTCCCTGCGTGGAGTTTGCATGTTCTCCCCGTGTCTGCGTGGGTTTTCTCCTGGGTACTCTGGTTTCCCCTCACAGTCCGAAGACATGCAGGTTAGGTGCACTGGCGATCCTAAATTGTCCCTTGTATGTGTGCGCTTGGTGTGTGTGTTTGTGTGTGCCCTGCGGTGGGCTGGCGCCCTGCCCAGGGTTTGTTTTCTGCCTTGCGCCCTGTGTTGGCTGGGATTGGCTCCAGCAGACCCCCGTGACCCTGTAGTTAGGATATAGCGGGTTGCATAATGGATGGTTGGATGGATTTCTGAACGGGCGCATAAGTCGGGGTCTGATTTTATGATCAATGTTTCGGGTTTCAAGACCTGATTTATATGCGAGTATATACGGTAAATACACCAGGACTGTTACAAGAAAGATGTCTTCTAAACCATATTAAAAAGTAACAATGAAATAAAAATACAGAAAGGAAGAATAATCCCACATATTACAAAATCTAAAGCAAAACAAAGAGGGACAACCATGATTTTAGGTCTGTTAGATATGAAGAAATTATGGAGTTCTGCAATGATCTCCTTACCTTCTGAGAAAAAAAAAAACTGGGATCTCAAACAAAATGTCATACAAAATTTGGACACATGTACTTCACTTTTTAATCTAACAGCATATCCTGTTAGGGTTCACAGGTCCTTTTGAGTATTTTCCATCAGTCTCTTAAAGTAACAGGTTTACTGTTACTGAGAAACTAAAGTAAGACAGATACTGACCACATTTTCAAGGCAAACAAATAAAAGAAAAAAAAATCAGGTTAGTTGCTGTGGAACAATGTACTGTATAATTAAAAAATGATAATGCTCATACTGCAATGAACATAACCTGGTACTCCATGAGGTACAGCTAAACCATGTCCTTGTTACTGGAGTGCAGTTGAATTGCTAGTCATTTTCAAATGTCATATTACTAGACTGACTAGAGATAGTCTTGGGTATCAACAATGAAAGTATAGTCATCCCCTGGAGCACCAACATTCTAGGACCACCTCTGTGGCTTCCATCCTGCTGTTCACCACCAACTAGGACAACCAGTGAAGAGCTCAGTGACTTGAGTACCACAAGTGAAAATAGATCTAAATGGAAGAATTATGAGCTACAAATGTTACTTTTGTTTTATTTTGCTGTGAAGTATACATGTTTTACTCAACATATTATTTGTTAAAACTAATCATACTTGTTTATTTTAATATCAGTTTTCAGTGACTGAAAATTTAAGAGCTAACGAATTATCTGCAAGGAGATTCACAAGTGATGTCCCTCCACAGGCTGTATGATCAATCAGTCTTAGTTCAGTATTCTTTGGGATAGGAGCTGGTGATCACAGGCACAAGACCAACCAAAAGCATCAAAAGAACTGTTTGATGTTGAACATGGAAGAAAAAATTGTTGGTATGTGTCACTATACATTTGTTTCTAAGCATTGGATATAAACATTATAGCAAATAAGGCAATAACTGGTGAAAGAAAAAACTTATGTAGGTTGTGATCGAAATTTAACATTTTATTAAAGAAAGAGACGTCCTCTAACAGGACAATTCAGTAATCAGACAGGAGAAAAGCTGTTCATTGTATCTTTTAATTACTCCTCGGCAAAATGCCATGGAGGGAGTATTCTTCAGAAGCAGTCTGTTACAGCATGGTCAGAATGATCAGAATGGTCCAAGAAACAAAGGCTAGAGGTCCATTTTATAAACTGTTGAATTTACATCCAGTGTCAATCAATGCCTACATTTTACTCTGGTTGGTCCATTGGTTTACACCCTAATGATTTATATAAAATAAAAGTCTATTATATTATATTTTGGTTCTTCTTATACCTTTTGAGATGAGCCACCACCCTTGAAATTTCTGTGTATATAACAATTGTCCATTCTAGTTTATAAGACATCTGCTGATTTCTTAGTCAGTACATTTTGTATATTACACCAACCTTTCTTCTGGTACATTCTTTATTTACTTGACCATCTCAGTATTTTTCCTAAACCAAATTTTATATTTCAGTGTACATTGTGTTGTTCACTTGATCTTTATCTCATTTCCGACATTTATTAGCTATGTTTCCCTAAAATATTCTTCCACAAGGTTCACGGTATGTCCCAGTTTGCCATATTCTACAATACTAAGATCCTTGCTCTTTTGTATTTGCTCACGCCTTCACACCAGCTAACCTAAACATGTTAGTCCACCAAACTTACTGATGCTATGATCAACATTACCTGAAACTGCTAAGATTTGAATTACGGGTATTTTGTTTGTTAGCATTTTATTCTTTGACTTTCAGCATCTTCCACCTATGCCTTTCATATCTGCAGAAGCGTCTTTTCATTTGTCAACAGCTTTAAATGACTTGCATGCTTTCTAACATCCATATATTAAATATATATATATATTCTATTTTGAAAGAATGAAATATAATGAAACATAATTAACAGAATAATATCACTTTATTCATTAGTCCAGAAATGGGAATCTTCTGTTCAGCAAACTATAAATCTGCCAATCCGCTTACTGCCGTGCTCTTTATTCTCACAGGTCTGCACCTCGCATTCCCAGGGGAAACTTCTGAATTCTCACATGGACACAACACAACAGCAGGCAAGATTCGGAGTAAGCAGCTGGCAGAGTCACATGTTCGGGGTGTCATTGTTACCTACCTAATTCTAAATATACTTATTGGGATAATTTAGAACATGTTATACTATTTTTTTATTATGATTTTCTTTGAATGAACTTTAGGAAACTACCCTTTAAGACATGTACCACTAAAAGTGTTTGACCAGTAAATAATGAGATTTGTTTAACTTTCTATTGACATTTAATAATAGATGCCACATGTTTCAGTAGAAATTACCTTTCAATTAGTATTTGATAATCACAACCTTATCACTTACATAACCTATTTTGTACTGGAGATTGCAAAACAAATGTTGCAAAATTAAAAATGTAAACAACTTTGTAGAGCAAAATTTTGAAAAAGGTTTTTGACCGTCCATATTATTGTAAAGTTATTTTGGATATACAATAAATATTTTCTGATTTTGAAAGACCTGCTGTTTTCTCTTCTCTTGAAACGTAGTGCAACATTTTCTAGTTGTGTAGTATTTGAATGGTGCACGACTACAGAACCATCGTAAAAGTTCCAAATGAAAAAGGCAACCATTGTTTGTCTGACGTGGTCCATATTATAGACTGTACCACATTATAAATGCAGATGGTGCCATGGCATATTTGCCATTGGTACTTGTTTCAAAATCTCAGGTTATGGCCATGCCATAGTAAAATGACCTATTGGTGCCATGGTTCCTTTGCTTGTTTCATAACCTGGTGTTGCATATGTCATGCCATTACCACAGCACATTTTCTATAGGGGATGCTTAGCAAATCCCCCATTGCCATTCTTACACAAATTGCTGATGTTACATGTTTACAAAACAAAAGTACATTGTTTCATGTCTATGGTTATAGCTACAGTATATCAGATGCTTGATATTGTCAGTCTAGCTGAAAAATACTCTGGCACCTAAAGTGAGAATTCTGTGAAGACCTGAAGCCATTTCTTCATTGCACTCCAATTTAATCAACTCTTTCCAACTGAAGGTGGCTGTTGCTTATTCTGATTTAAGTCTAATTTTCTGAATTACATGTTTTTCTACACCTTCTTTCTTTGCTATATGTTAAATAAAAAAAGGATAATGGAGTGACTAGTTTTGCTCCTAAACTTGTGACCATTATTACTCACTGCTTATTAATGTATATTTTGAAACAAAAATTATACAACTCAAGCCACTATTTTTGTTTTATGCAATTATTTTACAAATAAACTCGAAATCAGTGTGGACATAATGGGATTAGACTGAAATAAATATGAATGCTGTAACGGAATGGATCACCAGAAGGAGTCGGGGCGATTCCAACATGAAGCTTAAAAAGATGCGGCGGAGCCTGGCGTTGTTGTGGCGGCGGCAACGGCGGCAGCGTTCCCAAGTCTCCGTCTGACCTGAACCATAGCCAGAGCCGTGCAGTCTTTCCAGCGGCATTCAGAACTGGCGCGATTCTGCGTGGTGTCCGGTATAAAATACCAGCGGGCAGATGACGGCGCGGTGCACCGACTGATTAGGAGCTACCTTGAAAGAACCTGCCCAGATGAGATCCGAGAGTATTTTGCTAGCTGGTTTCAGTAAGTTGCCATATTTAAGAAATTTTAGAAGACTACAGTTCAGTTTTTGATAAGTATGTTTTATCTAAAATAGAGGAAGATACACAGAAAGTTATTGTTCAAAATCGTTAATTATGTAAGTATATGCAATAGTTTTAAAATTAATTTCTTGTTTTCTTTTAATGGATAACATAGGTAAATTGCAAACTAATAGTCAACCTCTAAAACTCCAGGGTACAAAAAAAATTAATGTCTACGCATATGCAAAGGCTAATGTTTTTTGTAGACTCATTTAAATCTGATCAATAGGTGAAAACCGAAGTGCGCATATAAGTGCCTCAAACAGTATCTCGTGAAGGGAAGCACTGACAACAGCAATCCGCAGATCTTGCGCAGTTCGGGCTAATCGAGCGACACCAGAAGTGCACGGAATTCTCCTGTAGTCGCCAGCACGCTGTGCGCAGTTCCCGTTAAGCTGTTCTGTAAAGTTGACAACGCGCACTTTGTAAACAGGCATTCCTGAACACGCCTGCTTGGCGGACCTACGAAGTGTATGATTATAAAGACGTGCATTTAAGTGAGAAAAACTTAATCTAAAGTCAACAAGTGACGCGCTTTTCCCCTCGCCCTCCGTCCTCTTCTACACCCCGCAGCTCTTGTGTCGCTGTGTGCGCTGCTAGGGTTTCCCGTGTCACTAGTTAGGATTGCTCAGGCGACAGCTGACGGCTTCTACAGCGTTGCTTTTTAAAAGCCAGCACGGTCGCGGCTCATGCAGTTTGCCAGTTAAGACGCAGATGAGAGCCGCAGCAGAGGCACGTGAACGATGGCAGACTGGAGACGACGTTACCGCTTGACACCGCGCGCTCCTCAGAAGCGTGCCAAAGCAGCCGCGGTGCAGCCAGCGCGACGTGATATTTGCTCTTACGTAGCGCGGAGTTCCGTAAACTTGTATTTTGATAACAAAAGTGGGATGTTCGACAGGAAACTTTCCGTGCACGAACTTTTGAAACGTACTTTAGGCGGGCTAAACTCTCAGGGAGTCGGAGAGGCGGCAGCCTCCGCCGCCGCAGCTCACTAACTGGGTTACTTGGTAGCAATCAGCTTACCTGCAGGACACGGTGATCTCAACTTTGGTAGCAGGAATACTTGCTCGGAGAGGGTCGAAGTCTCCAATGGAAGCCATGTTCATGTAGCTGCTGTCCATCATTAGATCCTTATACGCTTCCAGTTTCAAAAAATAAAAAGCAAAAACAAAACAAAAAAATAACAGCGACGTCCTCAAAGTATTCGGTGCTTATGAGTAAAGAGCAGCTCCAAGGCGGGTGAGAGCAAGGAGGTGATGTCACTCCATAACAAACACAACGTCAGCACAGCTGGAGTGGAGAAAGGGGGCGAGGAGCCGTGGGGTGCGGGATTGAGAAGCGATGCCGCTGAATCGTGCACTGGAAACAGACGAGCAGTAGCCGCGGCAGAACTGGAGTGGTGCCGATCAGGGAGTCAGAGCTGAGTGCGCATTAGGGACGGGTCTCTGGCAAGCGTCACGAGCACCCGGGAACAGGCAAACTAAAGGATCGGCAGCGTGGTTAATGTAGAGCAGCAGAGCAGACCTGGCAGGTGAAGGAATCACAGCCGCCTGTGAAGTAATGAAGGGATACAACCTGATCACTGGAGAGGGGCATGCCAGAGGAGGGAGAGACAGCTGGGTGAGAGATTGGCCTTCCACCGAGGGAGAGGGAAATCTGAGAGGCATTCGAGTGGGAGACAGGCAGGCATCTGTGAAAAACACGCCAAACAGAGGCGACTTTGAAGGAATCACAAGTGGCCAAGCACGAGGCGAGCTGGGGAGGAATCACAAGTGAGTGAGCACAGTGGACTTGCTGTGGGCAAGACTCGAGTCATTGGTTATGGCCACCAGACACTGCCCTAGTTTTAAGAACAAGGTCCAGTTGTGGCACATGAGCGCCTTTGCTGCAAAGGCACGTTTTTGTTTCATATTTCAGCAAAAATGCATTAAATGGATGAAAACGAGGACAAAAAAAGCACCGTTACTGGGGCATTCTAATATGCTAATTCTTTAGGAAGTCCTCAGAGGGGAAACTGTATAGCATCTTACTGGTAAATGCATTACTGTGCTCTACAAGTCTCATCAGCTGCAGAGCAAAGCCAGTGTGCTGTAAAATATTAATTACAATAACGAGACATTTAGGGAACTCTGCGTTATTTCCCTCTGGTGTCAGCTACTCAGTGTGGCCATCACTAAAGCACATTTCCCTGTTCATCTCCCCCACTGTGTACATTTCAGTTTTTTCTAGTTTTAATCAGACACTAATGATTCTGAGACAACGTATTCAACTCAAAGCTTGGAAAGGTTTGCACAATTTTAAAAAGTGCACATCCTACGCATTCAGCCCATAAATAGGGCCTTCATTTTTGTCTTTAATCTTCTAAACCACCATCAGTAGAAAACCCAGCATCTGAGACAAGCAGAGGTTAGAAAGATGATGGATAGATGGATTATTCTTTGTATTTGCTTCCTGGAATGAATGTTTGTCTTGGAATAAAACCTCTTATTCACTCGGTTTTAATGAAATGTGTTAAATTTCGACAGCTTTTTTGCATTTTCATATTTTCTGGCAGTAGTTACTGTTGCTGCCAAAATAACACAATGTAAGCTCTGAGATAAAAGCAATAACCGTTTAAAATGTTCTGAGTGGCCTATTTTTGAAAACCCTGTATCCCAGCCAGCCAGCCCATGTGACACAGAATATGACCCCACCCCAGTCATGGCTTGAATAGACTTTGCCCATTTTTCTTTTCTTTTTGTGTGGTTTCTACAAATACTCCCAAATATCTGCTATATCCTAAAGACATGCACATTTGACTGACTTGACTTTAAACTGGTGATGAGAGAGAATATACTGTGATGATCTAGCTTTTATCTGATGCTGTCAGAATTCCATACGTTAGCTCAAAAATATTCAGTGTTTGCATCTTGAGCCTGGGACAGGCACTATATAAATAAAATGTATTATTATTATGATTACTAACAAGGAAAATCATAAAATGGACAGAAAAAACAGTCTAGTTTTAACTGTCATTCTATACAGAGGCCTGGCATAGCCTGCTGGACAGAATAACAAATAAAGAAATAAATACAAACTATTAGCCAGTAAAAATGTGTGGTTAAATACAAAATCAGTAACTAAAAAACATTGTAAATTAAAACATTAGAAAAACTGTGACAAGAACAGGCAATTTAGCCGAAAAAGTTCATCCATCCTATTCACCTAGAATGTCTAAAATAATATCAAGTTGAGATCTGAAGGTCTCTAAAGTCCACCTCTCCCCCACACTGCTTAGTCATTTATTCTATGTGTCTATGGTTCTTTGCATGAAGAAAAAGTTCCTAACATTAATGTAAAATCTGCCTTTCACAAGTTTGGAACTGTGCCTCCATGTTCTTCATTAAAGTAACAGTCTTAATTCCCATTATAATTTGAAAAACCCAGTCATGTCACCTCTTCATCTCTGTGTGCTTAAACTAAAAAGGTTTCATTCCTTCAATAGCTTCTGTCTCTGAGTCCTAGAATCAGCCTGGTCACTCTTCTCTGGACTTTTCTGTAGCGCTGCTATATCTTATTTTGTAATACAGAGAAGAAACTGTACACAGTACTCCGGATGGGGACTCACTAGATGTGGTGTGCTAGTTAAGCGTAACCTTCATAACTTGTACTCCACACATCATACTATACTGTATAACCTAACATCCCGTTAGCCCTTTGGATCAATTCTGTGCACAGTCTCGATGTAGATAGTGATGTCTCCATACTGATTCCAGGATCCCCGTCATAACAACAACATTTATTTATATAGCACATTTTCATACACTGTGGTGGGCTGCCGCCCTGCCCAGGGATTTGTTCCTGCCTTGACCCCTGTGTTGGCTGGGATTGGCTCCAGCAGACCCTCGTGACCCTGTGTTAGGATATAGCGGATTGGATAACGGATGGATGGATAATGACTGACTAACTGACATTTTCATACAAATAATGCAGCTCAAAGTGCTTTACATGATGAAGAAACAGAAAAAAAGACAAAATAAGAATTAAAATAAGGGAACACTAATTAACATAGAATAAAAGTAAGATCCGATTGCCAGGGAGGTCAGAAAAAAAAAAAACCCAGATGGCTGGAGAAAAAAATTAATGTGCAGGGGTTACTGGCCACAAGACCGCCCAGCCTCCTCTAGGCATTCTACCTAACATAAATGACCTCAATCAGTCCTCATTGTATTGAGGGTTCTCATGGAAGAATTTGATGATGACAGTCATGCGGACGTCTGGCCTTTAATCCATCAATGTAAAGACATCATGCTTTGATCAGGTGGTAGAAAACTGGAAAAAGAACAGAAGAGAAGGTAGGGGTTAATACGGATTATGGAGCCACCAGGAATAATAATGATAATTAATTGAATATACAGAGCATCAGGATTAAACTAAAATGAAGCTATGAGAAAGCCATGCTAAAATAATGTGTTTTCATCCATCCATACATTATCAAACCCACTACTGTATATCCTAACTACAGGGTCACGGGAGTCAGCTGGAGCCAGTCCCAGCAGTGCTTTAAAGTGCTCCACTGTATTAGTATTATTATTAGTAGTAGTTTTAGTATTAGGGGTACTTTCATGTTTCAGACCTCCTACTTGGTATTCAAATCTAACATTTCTGCTTCCTTCATGGAATACTTTATATTTACTTACATTAATATGAATTTGCTCAACAGTTTGTTTATATTGGGGCAGATTGTTTTATCCATCAATCAGTTTTCTGGTTCTTTTTTTAAGTTCAGAGCTGCAGGGAGTCAAAGTTTATTCTAGCAACATTAGCGATAAGGCAGGAAGCACTGGATAGTAGGGCAGTCTGTCAGGGGCTATACACTCACAGTTAAATCAGTTGATGCCCCATGAAAATGTCTATGGCTTACCAAGTTAAATGCACAATTACCCAAAAGGTACATAAGAGCACTAAGAAAAGAAAAAGGAAAAAAAAACCAAAAGAGAACAGACTCATTTCAGGACTATGGTGAATGAGCTAGGAGGAAAGGCTAAAGCAGCCAAATGTTTTTAACTTAAGTAAATTGAGATTAAGACAGATCAGAACAGAACGGTTTAACATTGTGAAGAAAGTTCAAAATGTGAGTGTCATCTGTTTCTTTAACCTTCGTAACATTTTCATATGCAGACCTAATGCATTGCCTTCCAAATCTCTTTTGACACAATTCTGACACACCTATGTAGGTGCCGTGGACATTAACCTTTTCAGCCAAACCTACTGTATATCAATTGACCATCAATAACCATGTAGCAGTTATACAAAAAAGTGAAATTAAGAAACTTTTTGTAGGGTAGTTTAATAAAACAATTCATATTTCCATCCATCCATCCACGATCCGACTCGCTATATCCTAACTACAGGGTCACAGGAGTCTGCTAGAGCCAATCCTAGCCAACACAGGGCACAAGGCAGGAAACAAACCTCGGGCAGGGCGCCAGCCCACCGCAGATTCACATTTCTGAATTGAAATAAAACATTTTTTATGATGTTTTTGTGCGAGGTAAACAACTAAACTGCCCAAAATACTTTGGAAAGTCCATTAAAATCAAAGTTGAGTCAACAAGGTAAACATTTTTTTAAAGATTTACGAGTTTAGGGATATCCGTCTTTTTTATTTTTCATTAACTTGGGAAAACATGGGGAGAGTCCATCAGTATCATTCTGAATAGACAAAATCTAGGGCAGACAAAATTTGGGGTGAATTTACTGATTCCTGAGGGATACTGATGCGAGGGTTAAAATTACTTCTTTACAAAGAATGCTGAAGCATAGATCATAGCTGTTTAAGAATACATACCTGACAGTATTTCTTAAAGGATTGTTAAATATTAGCAATATATGAGTAATGGGAATGGATGTTTGGCTTAATGTCCTGTCCTTGACAACACTTTTTTCATGAAGTATGTTATGATAAACTTAGAGTAATTTATAACTTAGAGGTAACTGTACTGTAGGATATATGGTTCAACACTAAAATTGAGGAGATACTATAGATGCATATGTTTTACAAATACTCAACATGGGGACAAACTCTACAGTGGTGTGAAAAACTATTTGCCCCCTTCCTGATTTCTTATTCTTTTGCATGTTTGTCACACAAAATGTTTCTGATCATCAAACACATTTAACCATTAGTCAAATATAACACAAGTAAACACAAAATGCAGTTTTTAAATGGTGGTTTTTATTATTTAGGGAGAAAAAAAAAATCCAAACCTACATGGCCCCGTGTGAAAAAGTAATTGCCCCCTGAACCTAATAACTGGTTGGGCCACCCTTAGCAGCAATAACTGCAATCAAGCGTTTGCGATAACTTGCAATGAGTCTTTTACAGCACTCTGGAGGAATTTTGGCCCACTCCTCTTTGCAGAATTGTTGTAATTCAGCTTTATTTGAGGGTTTTCTAGCATGAACCGCCTTTTTAAGGTCATGCCATTGCATCTCAATTGGATTCAGGTCAGGACTTTGACTAGGCCACTCCAAAGTCTTCATTTTGTTTTTCTTCAGCCATTCAGAGGTGGATTTGCTGGTGTGTTTTGGGTCATTGTCCTGTTGCAGCACCCAAGATCGCTTCAGCTTGAGTTGACGAACAGATGGCCAGACATTCTCCTTCAGGATTTTTTGGTAGACAGTAGAATTCATGGTTCCATCTATCACAGCAAGCCTTCCAGGTCCTGAAGCAGCAAAACAACCCCAGACCATCACACTACCACCACCATATTTTACTGTTGGTATGATGTTCTTTTCTGAAATGCTGTGTTCCTTTTACGCCAGATGTAACGGACATTTGCCTTCCAAATAGTTCAACTTTTGTCTCATCAGTCCACAAGGTATTTTACCAAAAGTCTTGGCAATCATTGAGATGTTTCTTAGCAAAATTGAGACGAGCCCTAATGTTCTTTTTGCTTAACAGTGGTTTGCGTCTTGGAAATCTGCCATGCAGGCCGTTTTGCCCAGTCTCTTTCTTATGGTGGAGTCGTGAACACTGACCTTAATTGAGGCAAGTGAGGCCTGCAGTTCTTGAGACATTGTCCTGGGGTCTTTTGTGACCTCTCGGATGAGTCGTCTCTGCGCTGTTGGAGTAATTTTGGTCGGCCGGCCACTCCTGGGAAGGTTCACCACTGTTCCATGTTTTTGCCATTTGTGGATAATGGCTCTCACTGTGTTTCGCTGGAGTCCCAAAGCTTTAGAAATGGCTTTATAACCTTTACCAGACTGATAGATCTCAATTACTTCTGTTCTCATTTGTTCCTGAATTTCTTTGGATCTTGGCATGATGTCTAGCTTTGGAGGTGCTTTTGGTCTACTTCTCTGTGTCAGGCAGCTCCTATTTAAGTGATTTCTTGATTGAAACAGGTGTGGCAGTAATCAGGCCTGGGGGTGGCTACGGAAATTGAACTCAGGTGTGATACACCACAGTTTGGTTATTTTTTAACAAGGGGCAATTACTTTTTCACACAGGGCCATGTAGGTTTGGATTTTTTCTCCTAAATAATAAAACCATCATTTAAAAACTGCATTTTGTGTTTACTTGTGTTATATTTGACTAATGGTTAAATGTGTTTGATGATCAGAAACATTTTGTGTGACAAACATGCAAAAGAATAAGAAATCAGGAAGGGGGAAAATAGTTTTTCACACCACTGTATCTATCTATCTATCTATCTATCTATCTATCTGTCTATTAATGTCTTGTTACTTTAATTCAACTGTATGTGTTAACACAAATAGCCCGTCCTTCCAAACAGCCTGTCATTAGAGTGCCACTCAACAAATATAACGTGCAGGCATGGCCAACAGTTACTTATAATTGGTTTTCAATCAATTTTAGAAAGAGCATGATCGGTTATTTAAGTGGTATGATTATCACTGCCAGAAATGAATATTCCAGCATCTCAAAAACAGCTGCCCTCCTGGGATATTTATGCACTACAGTCTCTAGAGTTTTGAGAAAA
Source organism: Polypterus senegalus (assembly GCF_016835505.1). NCBI lineage: Eukaryota > Metazoa > Chordata > Cladistia > Polypteriformes > Polypteridae > Polypterus > Polypterus senegalus. Next base: position 56,058,384 of record NC_053161.1, read on the forward strand.
CGGTGCATTAAGCAATACACATCCAGTGAGCAGCAGTTCTGTGGGTAAAAACACCTTGTTAATGAAAGTGCTATCTGAAAGGCCGCAAAGAATCAAGTAACAGCTACTTACAACAAGGTTGTGCAGAGGCCCTCTGTGACTGCACCATGTAGAATAGCTTGAAGCAGATGGGCTACAACATAGAAAACCACATCCTGCCAGCTAAAATCAGCAAAGTGAGGCTATGGTCGATGGGGTTACTACCTGGATCAGAATTTGGCTGCATCCTGCTGGGTATGGTGGTGTTAATAGCAGCATTATTTAAATGCCACTCCATGTTTGACATGAAACATAAGGTGATTAAATGTTTAAAGATTAAAGGTTAAAGATTAAAAATGATTAAAGCAAAAGTCTTCTACTTTCTTAACTTATTATATGTATTTGTAACTTCTTTTACTAGCAGCATAGAGGCCTGGGGTTGGCACAACCTGCCTAATACAGGAATAACGATTGTGTTCTCTCAGAACCAAGCCTCTTTGAATGTGAATCATTTCTCTGTGCTATCACCTTTTGCTGGTCTCCGTTGGTATATGTGCAATGTCAATGAGTCTTCAGGCCACTTTGGGGGTATTCTGAAGTGGACATTTGCTCTCTCGAAAATAAAATATTTGATTTACAAAGCCAAAAACACACACACTTCAAAACAGGTGAGGAGGAATAAAGCTTTGAAACTTTAAAGAAAGAAAAAGCACTAACATGGCCTATCAGTGCTGAATAACTTTTTGAAAGATACAGGAAGGTAACACATATCAAACAAGAGTTTGTTGCCCAGCAGGAACACAAGCAAGCTTCTTGTCTATGACAGACTCCTGTCTGTTTAGCTTCATTTGAAGAAAATAATTCCAAAAGGACAGCACAGCAGACATTAGCAGCCATTGAGCAGCAGGGTGTGATATCCGTTCTTTTATTGTCCTAATGCAGTATAATTTACAAGAATTTCCCTAATAAACAATGCAGTTATTCCAGGGGCTCCTCTGTCCCTCTCTCAGTACCTAGACTACTTAGCAGAGTTGAAATGAAAGAGTTCAGTGTTTGAGCTTCACCTTGGCCTTGTTTTTAGTTTGTCTTTGGACACTTACCTTTGAAAATGGTGCTTCTTGCTATTAATGCAAGATTAATTCACATGGAAATAAGAAAATACAGCAAAGCATTGCATCAATTTCTGCACAACCATTTCAAGCCAAAGTCACAGGGATATACTAATTTCATTTTTGTTCTAATCTATTTACTTTAAAACCAGATTCATTTTTCTCTACCAGTTGTCCTATATTTACTATATGGTGTCACACACATGCACTTGGGAGGCAGCTGGAGGGCTTAAATAATAATAGTACCAAGACAGACCAGGAGGTGGCAAGCTGCACTAACTTTCTCTGCCTGTCTTCTGCAGACTATCCTTAGGAAATCCCACTAGGTACCAGTGCCATGGACAGTTATTGTGACTATGGCTACTTTGCAGATTATACCAGTTCACTGTTCTGTTCCTTAAACGTACACCAGTCATAAAACAAATATGTAGACTTAAAATAATAGCTTAATTTCATTATTGGATCTTTTCGCATTTTGGAGGCTTCATTTTCTCTGTCATTTCCTTTTCTATTCTTTTTATTGTTCCAAAGATTCTGACTATCCTTGGGAAATCCCAATAGGTACTGGTGTCATGGATAATGCCACTTCCGGTACCGGTGCCATGGATGATGTCACTTCCTGGTCCTGAAGATGCCAATTTCCGGTACTAGTGCTCCAGCTGACGTCACTTCCAGTCTTGACGACATCACTTCTGATTACGGTCCAGATGATGTCACTTCCAGTCACGGCGTTTAAAGCCACCATTTTACCTAACTCAAATCAGTTTTGTTTTGAACTCCAACCTGTAAACAACTCAACAAAAATAACCATTTGCAGCCAAGGCATAATATACAGGTGCCTGCCCCAAACCTTTTTGATGTCTATGGATAGTTATTGTGACAGTGGCGTAGTTGGCAGGATGCAAGCCCAGAAGAAACAGGGACAGGACCTGAAAATGTACCAGGTGGGAGAGTACCAAGTTTCCGAATGGGGGGTTCATCCCGTGGTCCAGAAAGACCTGGCGCAGACTCCGATCCCAAAATATATGTCCGGGCTATTAAAAAAGTGAGAGTATAGGAGTGATACACAGGAGTGGGCTGGTTGCTATGGGGGAAGCGAAGGGGGCTTTTTATGTTCTCTCAGAGGAGAGAGCTGCCCCCCCACTAGGGTTAAGGCCCTAGTGAAATGGGGGGTATCCCCAGACCAGCAGGTGAGAAAAATAAATAACTGGACCTTCGATCCAAAGCAGCCGACCCCGGAGCAAGCCTTTGCTCTCTGGAAGAAGGTAGCACAGTGGCTAAGGCCATTTGAGTGCTCTACAATCCAGACAGTACAGCAGGTCACCTGCTTTCTCCTGGTCACAAATTTCCTGAGCATTTCACCCTGCCAGTCTGGGTAGACTTTCAAAAAATGGATGAGCTCATCGAGCTCATAGAAACATCTAGGACAGCCTTGCAATCTGGTAGAGTAGAACAGTCCTTTATCGGACGCTATGGGGATTATGTCCCACAAAATCTGCCTCTCCTGTACAAACCGGAGCCTGTTCCGAAGTCCCTGGATCTGCGGGCGGGCAAACCACTCAGCGATGAGGAGAAATGCAGCTTGGAGGGAGAAGGGGGGGGGGGTTTGTGTGCACTTATAAACCCCCTGACGACATCACATACAGGAGTAGTTATCCTTAATGGGTTTTCGACTCCGGCAGCAACATTTCAATTGTTGATCGCTGATTTGTACTACCACGACAATGGGTGAAAATAAAGCGCAGTATTACTTGTATACATGGAGAAATCCAACAGTATAAAACCGCCCTATGTTTCATCAGCCATGGAGGATCGCTAAAGAAATTCCCTGTAGCGGTCCTCCCGAATCACCTTTTCCAGTGATTCTAGGGCAGGACTGGTCTGACAATAAAGATAGATAGATAGATAGATAGATAGATAGATAGATAGATAGATAGATAGATAGATAGATAGATAGATAGATAGATAGATAGATAGATAGATAGATAGATAGATAGATAGATAGATAGATAGATAGATAGATAGATAGATAGATAGATAGATAGATAGATAGATAGATAGATAGATAGATACTTTATTAATCCCAAGGGGAAATTCACATAATCCAGCAGCAGTATACTGATACAAAGAAACAATATTAAATTAAATAGTAATAAAAATGAAAAGAATTCAAATAAAATTAATGTTCGCATTTACTCCCCCGGGTGGAATTGAAGAGTCGCATAGTGTGGGGGAGGAACGATCTCCTCAGTCTGTCAGTGGAGCAGGACAGTGACAAAAGTCTGTCACTGAAGCTACTCCTCTGTCTGGAGATGACACTGTTAAGTGGATGCAGTGGATTCTTCATGATTGACAGGAGTTTGCTTAGTGCCCGTCGCTCTGCCACAGATGTTAAACTGTCCAACTTTAATCCTACAATGGAGCCTGCCTTCTTAACAAGTTTGTCCAGGCGTGAGGCGTCTTTCATCTTTATGCTGCCACCCCAGCACACCACCGCGTAGAAGAGGGCACTCGCCACAACCGTCTGGTAGAACATCTGCAGCATCTTACTGCAGATGTTGAAGGATGCCAACCTTCTCAGAAAGTATAGTCTGCTCTGAGCTTTCTTACATAGAGCATCAGTATTGGCAGTCCAGTCCAATTTGTCATCCAGCTGCACTCCCAGATATTTATAGGTCTGCACCCTCTGCACACAGTCACCTCTGATGATCACAGGGTCCATGAGGGGCCTGGGCCTCCTAAAATCCACCACCAGCTCCTTGGTCTTGCTGGTGTTAAGGTGTAAGTGGTTTGAGTCGCACCATTTAACAAAGTCTTTGATTAACTTTCTGTACTCCTCCTCCTGCCCACTCCTGATGCAGCCCACAATAGCAGTGTCATCAGCGAACTTTTGCACGTGGCAGGACTCGAGTCATATTGGAAGTCTGATGTATATAGATTGAACAGGACCGAGAAAGTACAGTCCCCGCGGCGCCCTGTATTGCTGCACACAATGTCAGACCTGCAGTTCCCAAGACGCACATATTGAGGTCTGTCTGTAAGATAGTCCACAATCCATGCCACAAGGTGTGAATCTACTCCCATCTCAGTCAGCTTATCCCTAAGGAGCAGAGGTTGGATGGTGTTGAAGGCGCTAGAGAAGTCCAAAACATAATTCTTACAGCACCACTGCCTCTGTCCAGGTGGGAGAGGGATCGATGAAGCATATAGATGATGGCATCCTCCGCTCCCACCTTCTCCTGGTATGCGAACTGCAGAGGGTCGAGGGCGTGGCGGACCTGTGGCCTCAGGTGGTGAAGCAGCAGCCGCTCCATGGTCTTCATCAGATGTGACGTCAGAGCAACAGGCCGGAAGTCATTCAGCTCACTAGGACGTGATACCTTTGGGACAGGAGTGATACAAGATGTTTTCCAAAGCCTGGGACTCTCCCCTGTTCCAGGCTCAGGTTGAAGATGCGCTGTAGAGGACTCCCCAGTTCCAACGCACAGGCCTTCAGCAATCGTGGCGATACACCATCTGGACCCGCTGCTTTGCTGGCACAAAGTCTTTTCAGCTCTCTGCTCACCTGGGCTGCTGTAATTGTGGGTGGGGATGTCTCACCTATGCTGGTATCAGCAGAAGGATGGTTGGAGGATGCAGTACTCGAGGTGAGAGTGGGTTACTGTGATCAAACCTATTAAAGAAGTTGTTCATTTGGTTTGCTCTCTCCACGCCTGTCTCGATGGCGGCACCCCTCGAGCTGCAGCCAGTGATAATCTTCATCCCATCCCACACTTCCTTCATACTGTTGTTCTGCAACTTCTGCTCCAGCTTTCTCCTGTACTGCTCTTTCGCCCTGAGCTGGACTCGAGTTCCTTCTGCACGCACTTCAGCTCATGCTTATCACCACCTTTAAAAGCCCTTTTCTTCTGGTTCAAAAGGCCCTTGATGTCACTTGTAATCCATGGCTTGTTGTTAGCATAGCAGCATACTGTTCTTACTGGAACTACAATGTCCATACAGAAGTTGATGTAATCAGTTGTGCATTCAACAGCCTCTTCAATGTTCTCACTATGTGATCTCAGCAATATATCCCAGTCTGTAGTTCCAAAGCAGTCTCTCAGAGCCTGCTCTGCCTCAGGGGACCACTTCCTGAATGAGCGTGTGGTTGTAGGTAGCGCCTCACTCTTGGTTTGTAGTGAGGCTGAAGCAGAACCAGGTTATGATCTGCTTTCCCAAGCGCAGGCAGTGGGGTGGCGCTGTATGCGTCTTTAACGCTTGCATATAGTAGGTCAATAGTCCTGTTTCCCCGAGTGTTACAATCCACATACTGGGAGAAGGCAGGTAATGTTTTATCCAGCGTTACATGGTTAAAGTCTCCAGCGATTAGCACAAGTGCCTCAGGGTGCTGCGTTTGTAACTTAGCAACTGCGGAATGGATGATGTCACACGCCATCTCCGTTCGCTTGAGGGGGGATGTAAACAATAACAGCAATCACGTGTCCAAACTCTCTGGGCAAGTAATAGGGGCGCAGACTTACGGCCAACAGTTCGATGTCCCTGCAGCAAGTGGAGATTTTAACGTTTACATGTCCTGAGTTGCACCACTTTGTATTGACATAGAGAGCGAGTCCTCCTCCTTTCTTCTTTCCACAGGTACTTGCGTCTCTGTCCGCTCTAACTGTGCTAAACCCGGGTAGCTCCACGTTAGCATCTGGGATGATAGACGTTAGCCATGTTTCACTAAAACACAGCAAGCTGCATTCTCTGTAGGTTCTGACATTTTCACCAGCACAGCCAGTTCGTCGATCTTATTTTGTAGTGAGTTTACATTTCCCAGGATCACAGAAGGCACCGACGGTTTATAACGCCATTTTCTCGATTTAATCTTATTTTTTATCTTTGCGCCGGCTTGGCTGCCCGATATCGTCTTCTTACCTCGTCAGGGAAATAAGGAACCACACCGCATAAGCATTTCTTCTCAGTGCTTTAAGCTGACTTCTTGAATAGGCGATTCTCGGAGTGTAACAATCCATGTCAAATAGTAAAATAGTAAAAATGTGTAAAAAGTGTCCAGGGAGCAATTCCACATAAAAGAAAGTGGTAGAAGTGATCAGTGAGATAGAGAAAAATAGAGATAAAAAGGTAAAAAGATAAAGTCGTATACGGAGCTGCTGGAAAGGCTGCCACTCGGATGCGGCGCCGGAAATGAATATTTTGATATTTTGAAAGAAGGTTGGAAGGAGAGGCTCTTCCCTCTATCAGTAATATTAGAATATACTGCACAATTACAAGATCGATTTGGAAAAATTCGACTTATTTTAGAAACTCACATGGAAGAGCCGTAAGCTGCATAAGCCCACTATTATGACCGTGGTATGACTCTCTGAGAATTCCATCTGGGGGATCGGGTCGTGGTGTTAGTTCCTACCTTCCACTCTAAGTTGCTAGCACAATGGCAGGGCCCCTATTAAGTTAAGGAGAAGAAAGGACTCATCGATTATTTGGTGAAACAACCCAATCGTCAACTGAGCGAGCATGTAAACTTGCTGAAGCCGTGGAAGAAAAGGGATCCCGATTCCTCCTCCGCTCAGCCCCGCAATTTCTTTGCTCAGAAAAATATCCTTAACTTTGGTACTGAATTAAATTCCAGACAGAGATGGGAACTTGAAACAGCTATCCTGTCTGTCCTGGAGGTAGTGAGCGAGAAGCCAGGAAAGACCTCTCTGATTGCACATCATCGTTTGAGAGCGCCCATATCTGCTGGAACCAGGTGTTATTGTGGAAAGTTGTAGTCCCTGGTCCAGTCCGATAGTCTTGGTTAGTACTGTAAGCCTGATGGGAGTTGGAGTTTTTGCAATGACTTCTGTTGGCTTAATCAAGTCTCCCAATTTGATGCTTATCGCATGCCTCAAGTGGACGACCTCCTAGAGAGGTTTGGACAGGCAAATTATTTGACCACCCTTAACATGACGAAGTGGTACTGGCAGGTTCCTTTAATGGACTCTGCTAAGGTTAAAACCGCGTTTAACACCCCTAGTTGACACTGGCAATATTGTGTCCTTCCATTCAGGTAACATGGGGCTCCTGTGACTTTCCAGCATCTGGTGGATAAAGTGCTCCAGCCCCATAACACATATAGTGCTGCCTACTTGGCTGACTTTGTCATTTATTCCAGCACATGGAAGGAAAACATAGAGCAATTCCGAGTGGTATTATGGACACTAGGTGAAGCCGGGCTTCAGATCAATCCAAAAAAATGTTTTTTTGGGTTGAAGGAAGCCAAACATTAAGGCTACCTGTGGATCGGGGTATCATTAAACTGTAGTGTTCAAAAGTAGATGTCATATTGAAGTGGCCCTGTCCGCGAAACAAGCAGCAAGTCCAAGCATAAGCTTTTGTCAGCATCAGTCTTGAAAGCACCTAACTTTTCAAACCCTTTCATTCTCCAGACAGACGCTTCAGACACAGGTTGGTGCCGTGCTGAGCCAGAGTATTGATAGTGTTGAGCACCCCATTATGTACCTGAGACAGAAGCTGTTGGATCGGGAGACCAGGTATGCGGCGGTGGAAAGGGAAGCCCTTGCGATTAAATGGGCGATTACGCAGTTGAGGTACTACCTCTTGGGCCGTGAATTCACTGTTGTTACAAATCATGCACCCCTACAGTGGATGGCCTTACACAAAGAGTCAAATCGGCAGGTCACCAGGTAGTTTCTTGACCTCCAACCATATGTTTTCGCTTATTCATCATAAGGGTTCTCTCCATGCCAATGTCAATACCCTTTCTTGTATTCACGACCTAACAGTCAGAGCTGCCCAACTCGAAGGGTCTGGGCTGAGAAGAGGGCCTTGTCACACATGTGCGCATGGAAGGCAGCCAGGGAGCTTAAATAATAGTAGTACCATGCCAGACCGGGGGTGGGCAAGCTGCACTAACTTTCTCTGTCTGGACCTCTGCAAACTATCTTTAGGAAATCCCACTAGGTACCAGTGCGATGAACAGTTATTGACACAATGGTTACTTTTCAAATTATAACAGTTCACTTTTCTGTTCCTTAAACTTACACCAGTCATAAAACAAATATGTAGACTTAAAACAATAGCTTACTTTCATTATTGGATTTTTTCGCATTCTGGAGGCTTTTATCGTCACTGTCATTTCCTTTTCTATTCTTTTTATTGTTCCAAAGATGCTGATTTTATCCACAGCCATCTGTAAAAAAATATATTGTCGAGATAGTAATTTTATCTGTTTGCATCACCTCGGCCATAGTATTTCTTTGACATAATCTGTTCTAACACATTGTTCTAAACTTCTGTTTTCCTGTTTTTTCTTTATGAATATAATTATTTCTTTGTTTAATTCTGATTTGAAGAACTGTCTTGCCATTTTCCAAATAGTTTTTGCTTTCTTACGTTCATATTACACATGCTTTGCAGGTTCTCTCAATTTTACACTCTGGATTGATTTTCATTTGAAGTGGTTATTATTTGTGCATAAAATGTCATGTACCACCTGCTGCACTAAATTCTTTAGGTTATTTGGTGGTTGTTTCCTTGCTACCATTTCCTAAATTTTCCAGGATTCTTCTCCTGATGTTACCTTTATACATTCAAGAACTTTCTTTTCTTTTACTTTCCAGCTTATTAGTTTCCAGTTACTCCATATTTTCTTTTAATCTTCTTCAAACATATGTTGTTTTATACCTTCTGTTATCTTTCTGTAAATCCTGTGTATATTAAAGTTGCTGTTTTTGTATTTGTTGTTTAGTATAATTTTCATATTTCCTTAAACTTCCTCCCATCATATATCTCACCATATTCACCATTTTTCCTCTTCTTTTTTGCATTATCTTAATACATGCTGCTGGAAACTTCAATGTTAAGATGTACTGATGATTTGCTGCCTACTACATGGGCTCTCTGATGGCACAAAGACAATAGCCCAAAAGAAGATAAGGCTGTGTGGCAGGACTCTTTGGGAGGTTTGAAAATCTTACAACATTGGCCCCAAAAGTGTGGACTAATCCTGTAGGCATTTGTGGACTATTCTAGGTCATTGTAAGTCAGTAGATGAGGTGTGTATGCAGTCATATGGCAGAAAGCAGTTCATTCTGGAGTACAATATTCTTTGTAAGTTGTGGTAATTATGCTTCAAAGACCCATGATATTCTATATGGTGTTCCACAAGGTTCTAACCTGGGTCCGCTGCTCTTTTCGATTTACATGCTTCCTTTAAGTCAGATTATCTCGGGGCATAACGTGAGCTACCATAGCTATGCTGATGACACACAACTGTACTTATCAATAGCCGCTGATGACCCCAAGTCTGTTGATTCACTGACACAATGTCTTACTTGTGTTTCGGAATGGATGAGTAGTAATTTTATCAAGCTAAATAAAGAGAAAACAGAAATTTTAGTGATTGGCAATAATGGATATAATGAGGTTATTAGAAATAAACTTGATGCATTAGGATTAAAAGTGAAGACTGAGATAAAGAATTTAGGGGTAACTGTTGACTGTGACCTGAATTTTAAATCACATATTAATCAGATTACTAGGACAGCATTTTTTCACTTAAGAAATATAGCAAAAGTTAGATCTCCTATAACATTGCAAGATGCTGAAAAATTAGTTCACGCTTTTATTTTGAGCCGGTTAGATTACTGTAATGCACTCCTCTCAAGACTACCAAAAAAAGACATAAATCGACTGCAACTAGTACAGAATGCAGCTGCTAGAATCTTAAATAGGAAAAGAAAATCCGAACACATCTCTCCAGTTTTCATGTCACTACATTGGTTACCTGTGTCATTTAGAATTGACTGTAAAATCCTGCTTATAGTTTACAAAGCCTTAAATAATCTCGCTCCATCTTATATTTTGGAATGTCTTACACCTTACACTCCAAATCATTAGATCTTAGATCTTCAAATGAGTGTCTGCTTAGAATTCCAAGAACTAAACTTAAAAGAAGAGGTGAGGCGACCTTCTGCTGTTCTGCACCTAAAATCTCGAATAGCCTGCCAGTTGGAATTCACCAGGCTAATACAGTGGAGCACTTTAAAACACTGCTGAAAACACATTACTTTAACATGGTTTTCTCATAGCTTCATTTTAGTTAAATCCTGATGCTCTGTATATTCATTTAATTATCATTATTATTTTTGGTGTCTCCAAAATCCGTACTAACACCTACTTTCTCTTCTGTTCTTTTTGCAGTTTTCTGTGGTGGCGATCTGTGCCTCCACCACCTGATCAAAGCACCGTGATGTCCCTACATTGATGGATTAAAGACCAGAACTCCACATGACCATCATCATAAGATTCTTCCAAGAGAACCCTAAATACAAAGAGGACTGATGGAGGTCATTTATGTTAGGTAGAATGCCAAGAGGGGGCTGGGCGGTCTCGTGGCCTGGAACCCCTGCAGATTTTATTATTTTCTCAAGTTGTTTGGAGTTTTTTTTTTTTTTTTTCTGTCCTCCCTGGGCATCAGACCTTACTTTTATTCTATGTTAATTAGAGTTCCCTAATTTTAAATTATTTATTTTGTCTTTTTTCTCTTTCTTCATCATGTAAAGCACTTTGAGCTACATTATTTGTATGAAAATGTGCTATATAAATAAATGTTGTTGTTGTTGTTGTTGTTACAAGCACGGAATGCAAGAGACAGAAGTTGAATGTTGAAGTATTTGGTTGAACGGGATTGTCCCACCTAGAGGAATGGAATTTTACTACAGCTGATGTGACGTACGATAGGAAGCAATGAAAGAGAAGCCATAAGCACCTTTCAGGTTTTGATGATGGTGTTATTCAAACACCTTTTGGGATACATGCCTTTCAACTATGAATTTCATGATGGTAATGAATATTAGTTGGCAAAGATCAACAAATATAACTCACAATGGTAGTTTTTCTCCATGGCTGTTTGCACCTTTGTCATTGCTGATTTGCCAAGTGTGACATGTTGTCCACAATGAACTAGCAACATGGCCTCTATGATCTGAGTGGCTGTGTAGAGTCTCCTAGTTCTCTTGAGTTTGTGAATGTGATAATAGTGTTAACAGGAGTGTGCATTCTAATACCGGCATTACAGCATAGCATTAGCATATGTGAAAAAACCTGATCTTTACACAGTTGTTAGTCATTATCAGCCAAACCTTCCAGTGCCACAGTGGCATCAGAAGAATGCAGTTACTCTTGTCTCTTCAGTTGGTTTACCAAACAACAATTTATTATGACATAGCTGTGCTCACAGAAGATTGCTTCAGAGCGCAACCCAGTCTCCCTGAAGCAGAACTAATGGCCGTCAGATGTGTCAGATTTACTAAGCTGGCAGTCTTAATGTACAGTGGTGTGACAGCAGATTGGCACAGTGATTAGCATCCCAGGTCTGAATCCCATGTCCAATCATGGCCCTTGTGGGTTTTCCTTCCATCTCTATAAAAATGTGTAGGTTTGTTACGTCATCAACTTAAACTGGCCCAGTGTGACGCTGTGTGTGAGAGGGAAGGAGTGAATGCGTCCTCTGATGTACAGGTACATTCTCCAAAGCTTGTTCTTGTTTTGTACCTTATAGGATAAGCTTCTGCCCTCCATTACCCTATATGTATTAAGTAGGTGTAAGAAAATTATACTAATAGGGAATCGTACAGTTGTTTTTTTCTTTTTTTTTTTCTAGGAGCATTTGGAGATGCTGGTTACTGTTGGTCTAATTTAAAATAAAGACTGACTAGCAGACAGTGGGAAGACTTTGGGTGGCCAATACTAAAGTAAGGGTCTGATAAGATCTAAAAATTCCACTCCATCTCTGTCGAAGAGCAGCAGAGTCTCAGCAGTGAGGGGAGAAGCTGTGCTGAAAAAAGGCAGAGCATTAAAGGTCCATAGGCATCAAAAACATTGAATATTCATTATGTTTTTTTTTTTATTTTATCAAATAAAATGTGAAATGGTACACCTTCAGGTAGCTGAAAGCTTTTTATCCTTTTTTGCATTGCACTTTAGAACAGTGAACAGATTCAACAAAAAAAAAAAAAGAAAAACCTAGCTGAAACCAAAATAATCTTACGCACATCAAAGACTATTATTTAGTCTAAAAATAGTCTAAAGGGCAGATGTCTTGCTCTTTCTGCACGTAGCGCATCACTTCATTCTACTCTCTTCATATAAGAAGAATGCAGGCGAATTTAGAGAAAAGTGGCTTCCAGCTACATGATTGCCCATGTCTATTTACATTAGCCTGTGCCTAGGGTTGAGTTTGTAATTCTGTAACTGTGGCTGAAATGCTTCATAAAGCGCCCTCAAGCAATGCACTAAAGTAGTGACTTTAGTGAGAAAGACATAAACTGGCATTTGCACCACACATACAAAGAAATTTGTATATATATATATATATATATATATATATATATATATATATATATATATATATAGTGAAATATGACGGCCGGACACACACAGGCAGACACCGTTTGCTCCATCACCACACGTTTATTTACAATATGTCACAAATGTTAAGTGCACCGCCACCAAAACCCCCAGTCTCCCCAAAGTCAAAAGTCACTGTCCACACACACAAACACTCAGGCCTTTCCTCGCCTCCTCTGCCACGACCTTGTCCTCCTCCTCATCCGACTCCAGCCTTGATTGCAGGGTGGCGGCTCCTTAAATAGGCGGCTGATTGCCGACCGCACCCAGCCACCTGTGACAATATATATATACTGTATATATATATACTGTATTTACTGTATATATAATATACAGTGCATCCGGAAAGTATTCACAGCGCATTACATTTTCCACATTTTGTTATGTCACAGCCTTATTCCAAAATGTATTAAATTCATTTTTTTCCTCAGAATTCTACAAACAACACCCCATAATGACAACATGAAAATGTTTACATGAGATTTTTGCAAATTTATTAAAAATATAAAAACTGAGAAATCACATGTACATAAGTATTCACAGCCTTTGCTCAATACTTTGTTGATGCACCTTCTTTTTGAATATGATGCCACAAGCTTGGCACACCTATTCTTGGCCAGTTTTGCCCATTCCTTTTTGCAGCACCACTCAAGCTCCATCAGGTTGGATGGGAAGCGTCGGTGCACAGCCATTTTAAGATCTCTCCAGAGATGTTCAATCAGATTCAAGTCTGGGCTCTGACTGGGCCACTCAAGAACATTCATAGAGTTGTCCTGAAGCCACTCCTTTGATATCTTGACTGTGTGCTTAGGGTCGTTGTCCTGCTGAAAGATGAATCGTCGCCCCAGTCTTAGGTCAAGAGTGCTCTGGTGCAGGTTTTCATCCAGAATGTCTCTGTACATTGCTGCAGTCATCTTTCCCTTTATCCTGACTAGTCTCCCAGTTCCTGCCGCTGAAAAAACATCCCCACAGCATGATGCTGCCACCACCATGCTTCACTGTAGGGATGGTAATTGGCCTGGTGATGAGCGGTGCCTGGTTTCCTCCAAACGTGACGCCTGGCATTCACACCAAAGAGTTCAATCTTTGTCTCATCAGACCAGAGAATTTTGTTTCTCATGGTGTCTGAGAGTCCTTCAGGTGCCTTTTGGCAAACTCCAGGTGGGCTGCCATGTGCCTTTTACTAAGGAGTGGCTTCCGTCTGGCCACTCAACCATACAGGCCTGATTGGTGGATTGCTGCAGAGATGGTTGTCCTCCGGGAAGGTTCTCCTCTCTCCACAGAGGACCACTAGAGCTCTGACAGAGTGACCATCGGGTTCTTGGTCACCTCCCTGACTAGGGCACTTCTCCCCCGATCGCTCAGTTTAGATGGCCGGCCAGCTCTAGGAAGAGTCCTGGTGGTTTCAAATTTCTTCCCCTTATGGATGATGGAAGCCACTGTGCTCATTGGGACATTCAAAGCAGCAAAACTTTTTCTGTAACCTTCCCCAGATTTGTGCCTCGAGACAATCCTGTCTCAGGGGTCTACAGACAATTCCTTTGACTTCATGCTTGGTTTGTGCTCTGACATGAACTGTCAACTGTGGGACCTTATATAGACAGGTGTGTGCCTTTCCAAATCATGTCCAATCAACTGAATTTACCACAGGTGGACTCCAAATAAAGCTGCAGAAACATCTCAAGGATGATCAGGGGAAACAGGATGCACCTGAGCTCAATTTTGAGCTTCATGGCAAAGGCTGTGAATACTTATGTACATGTGCTTTCTCAATTTTTAAATTTGTAATAAATTTGCAAAAACCTCAAGTAAACTTTTTTCACGTTGTCATTATAGGGTGTTGTGTGTAGAATTCTGAGGAAAAAAAATGAATTTAATCCATTTTGGAATAAGGCTGTAACATAACAAAATGTGGAAAAAGTGATGCGCTGTGAATACTTTCTGGATGAACTGTATATATATATATATATATATATATATACACACAGAGTAACTTGGTTTACGAGTGTTTTGCAAGACGAGCAAAAATGTTTCATTGCAATGTCTTGCAATACGAGTAGTATGGATACACTTTGTCTGCTGAGCGTCATGTGATCACAACTGAGCTGATGGTTCTTCTCTCTCTCCTTATCTCGCTCGCTCGCTCAGCGCGTCTCTATCTCTCTCTCTCTCGCCCAACGTGTCTCTCTCTCTCCTTATCTTGCTCGCTCGCCCAGCGCATCTCTCTATCTCTCTCCTTATTTCGCTCGCTCGCTCGCCCAGCGTGCCTCTCTCTCTCCTTATCTCGCTCGCTCGCCCAGCGTGTCTCTCTCTCTCTCTCTCTCTGGCAATCGTCTCCTATTCTCCGTCTGAGTCTGTGTGCCTCACTCATATAGTCAACATCCTTACGAGCGTATACTGTTTACTACAGCATTGTGACTGTGTGTGTGTGCGCACTGTGAAGTGCGAGTCCCCATCTTGCTCCCCAAAACACGAAGCTGAGTCTCAGTACTTTAACACCAGCTTTATTCAGCTTGAAACAGCAACAGCGCTGTTATTTATTGTAGTGAGATCTTTATAATGTTCCTTGTATGACCCATTGATGACAGGCGCTTATAGCATATCTGCGATCTTTTTGGATGTGCTTATACGGCGAACTGCTACAGCGCTGGGAGACTGCGATTACTTTAGGACGCTCTTCCGCATGTCGTCCCGTTGGGTGGAATCCCACATGAGTTTAGAAACTCACACCAGCCATGATTCTTTTTAAAGGTAAAGTGCAGGTTAAATTGCATTATGTATTTTACTTTATATTTTGTATTAATCATTTTTATATGAATAGTTTTGGGTTGTGGAACGAATCATCTGAGTTTCCATTATTTCTTATGGGGAAATTCGCTTTGATATACGAGTGCTTTGGATTGCGAGAACGTTTTCCGGAACGAATTATGCTCGCAAACCGAGGTTCCACTGTGTATGTATATATATATCTATATAATACATATATACATATATAATACATATATATATATATAATACATATATAATATACACACACATATATGCTGTATATATGTGTGTGTGTGTGATATACATACATATACTGTATATACATATACGTACATATATACACACACATATATATTTACACATATATATTATACACATATACATATACCTACATATACATATTGTGCCAGATAACTAGGGACCTTGCCTCACCGGGACGCCTGGAACAAGGAAGGACCGGGAGAGGGGCAATATACTGTATTCCCCAGGACGTAACAGGGCAGCCTTCCTGGATTCCATCAGGGCCACAGATACAGAGCTGGGAAGCTCATTCCTCTGGGGGTCTGTGGCCGCCACCAGGGGGTGCCTGGGTGGTTCCTGAGCCATGGACTGCAACACTTCCACCACACAAGGAAGTTTTGCCGGAAGATCATCAAGGAGCACCTGCAGCACATCCGGGAGTGCCATAAAAGGGGCCGACTCACTCCATTCGGGGAGCCAGAGTCAGGTGGAAAAGGATGGAGCTTGCAGCGGGAGGAGTAGAGGTAGCAGAAGAGAAGGAAGTCTAAACAACTATGAGCTATATTGGGCTGAGTATCGTGTTGTGTTCTGTGCCCAGGAATAAAAAGAGGAGGACCCAGAAATGGAGGACCGAGTCTCCTAACAAGGCACAGTGTGAGCATGTGTGCTCACCTGCATTAAAGGGCTGCTCTCCGCAGTTGCGGAGAGAAGCCCTGATCCTGGCTGGCGATGAGGTGGAGCGGATTTATCCGTCCTGTTTCCATGTCCATAGTGAATGAAAAAACAGGGTGGACCTCACTGGTTGTGCATGATATAGTGACAGAGCCCAGGGTAATAGTCCGAGAATGCCCCTTTCGCCTTTCCGAGGCAAAAAGAGCAGAAGTAGAGCTGGAGATCAAATGAATACTGGAAGTAGATATAATAGAGGAGAGTCATAGTCCCTGGTCCAGTCCCATCATGTTGGTCGGTAAGCCTGACATGAGTTGGAGGTTTTGTAATGGTTTCTGTTGACTTAACCAGGTCTCCCAATTCAACGCCTACCCGATGCCATGCGTGGACGACCTCCTCGAGCAACTAGGGCACTCTAAATTCTTGACCATTCTTTAGATGACAAAAGGGTACTGGCAGGTTCCCTTAATGGTTTCCGCAAAGGAAAAGGCCGCGTTTAGCACCCCTAGTGGACACTGGCAGTATCATGTCCTTTCATTTGGGTTACATGGGGTCCTCGTGACCTTCCAGTGTCTGGTGGACAAAGTGCTCCAGCCTCATAACTCATACAGTGCTGCCAAACAGGATGATGTTATCATCTATTCCAGCACAAGAAGGGAACTACTACAGCAGGTACAAGCAGCATTGCGGATCCTAAGTGAAGCCAGCCTACGAATTAATCCAAAGAAATGTTTCTTCGGGTTAACAAGGGCCAAATATTTGGGCTACCTAGTGGGCTGGGGTACTGTACGACCACAGTGTTTGAAAGTTAATGACATTTTGAAATGGCCCCATCCAAGAACCAAGTGGCAAGTTCAAGCCTTTTTAGGACTAGCTGGCTACTATTGCCGGTTTGTGCCCTGCTTTTCCTAGAGAGTGGCGCCCTTGGCAAACCTCACAAAGAACAGGTGCCCGAATCATGTGGTATGGGATGCTAATCAGAAGCTGCATTTAGTGACTTGAAACAGGCCCTTACGTCAGCTCCAATACTGAAAACTCCTGACTTTTCTTTATCGTTTATCCACCAGACAGATGTTTTGGAAACACGGGTCATGGTGCTGTGTTGAGCCAATGCATCAATGGAGTTGAACACCCCGTCATGTATCTTAGCCGGAAAATATTGGACCACGAAACCAAGTATGTGGCAGTGGAGTGGGAAGCTCTAGCGGTTACATGGGTGATCATCCAGCTGAGGTACTACCTCTTGGGCCCGGAGTTCACCATTGTGACAGACCATGCGCCCCTACAGTGGATGGCCTTGCACAAGGAGTCGAATCCACAGGTCACAAGGTGGTTCTTGGACCTACAGCCGCACAGGTTTTCTGTCCTTTACTGCCAGGGTAGCCTGCAGGCCAATGTCAATGCCCTTTCGAGGTGTCACAACCTCTTGTCCAGGTACGCCCGACCCAATGGGTATGGGCTTCCATTTCACACACGTGCACTTGGGAGTCAACCAAAGGGACCATAAAACGGCAATCCCACACCAGGCTGGGGGGTTGTGCTAAACCTTTCTATTTTCTCTCAGCAGACCAAATACCACAAATCCTTCCTGTCCCGGCCCCAAGGATGTCACTTCCTGGGAACAGACTATAAAAACCCATCATGCTTCATATCTAGTCAGTTCTACTTTGGACTCAAACCGGTATACATTGTACTCAAGTAAAAGCCTTTTGCAGCTAGGTAAACTATACGGGTGGCTGCCCCAAACCTTTGTTGTGTGTCCAGTCGTTTATTTCACAATATATATAAAAATATATATACACATATATATATACATATATATACACACACACACACACATATATATACATGTATATATATATATATATATATATATATATATATATACACACATATACAGTATATATACAGGGTGGTCCAGATCTAATTATGCAGATCCAGATTGTCTGGATGACTTTGATTTATGCGGGGATGATTCCAGTTCGGCGCAAAGACGATTCTTCATGTCATCAGTTCTCACACTTCTCGCTGGTCCAGGATTTTTCGGGTTATAGTTATAGCGTAATGAAAATTGCATAATTAGATCTGGACCACCCTATATACATACACACATATATACATAATATACACACATATATATATATATTAGTACAACGGGCGCTGAAAATGCACATTTTCACTCTCTTATTTCAATCTGCAGGTGGCATCTGTAATTGTAGATGTCTTATTATGTGGCATTATTGGAGAGCCATCTGCAGATACAGATGTGTCAATGGAGACCACTGCATAGGAATCAGGTAAAACACTTTATGTCTTCCGAGTGAAATAACCCTGCTAATACAACACAGACAGTTACTAATAGGTGGGTAGGAAGTTGGGTCATATGACTCCGTATCATTGAGTTCAACAGGTGGAAGATTATTATGCTTGTTATGTAGCGCAACATATGCAATCACAAGGCTGCAAACCTTTATTGGCTGGTAGAGCAGCTTCTCATCTGATGCATCCAGACGCTGTCACCTGCATTTCAGGAGTCCTATGCACCACTACTCTGTGCTCCAGAGGTCTGGGAAAGGTGTAATGTGCCAGCATCTGAGTGGGTTCTGTTTGTATATAACCATTTGCATGTTCTTCAAGTATGTTAAAAAAAACTATTAGGTTATGAATAAGCTGTAGAGTGCAATATTAAAAGCTTTGTGTACATAGGGAGTGAATCACACCTGTGCTTTACTGTGCTTTGGTTTCTAATCTTGAGAAGTGACAACAGGTAGCCAATATAAATGGATGAAAAAACAAAAACGCTCTTCAGTGCAAATACACAGCATTGTCCCTCTTAAAAGGGAACTAAAATAGACCCTGTACATCATATTCATCACTTTTGAGCTTGAATATGTTTGTTGCATCAACAAACATTATAACAACAGTTTGGTGATATTAATTAGTATATGCATGTGTAGTCATTTAGCTGGTTTGGCTGCAGTTCTCTGCTTGATCATTTGTATTTATTTTTTATATGTTTATTATTTTACTATTATATATTTACTAGGGTGGGATGCCCCCTTGAATGCCTATGGTGGCCCAACCCCTTTCGATAAGCTGACTTTGCTCGCTATTGGTCCACTATCAAAACTCCCAGAATCCCTGAGATTAATTTATAGTTATAGCAAATGTTAAACCTATTTAGAGCGTAGATTATTATATTTTAGTTTTATTTAATAAGTCCCAGCTTTTGCATGGAATGTCACAAATGCACATTTCAGACCTCTTTTTGTGCATACGCAAGTTTTAATAAAACGCAGTCAGGAACGATTCCAGTTCAAGCTGATCTGTCATGTTAATTAAAGTTGCACACCTAATCCTCAAAATACCTATTAAATGGAATTAATTTGAGAACCAAGAATACAATATTTAAAAAGATTTTTCTTTCCCTTGCTCAAAAAAAAAAAAAATACTAAGCTTAATATAGCTCTGGTGACATATACACACATCACACCTCCCAGGAAATTCTGGGTACTACCATCATGAAAACTCCCAATGAAAATGCTCTGAAATGTCAGCGCCCATACCAAAACAAAGATGTTGTCATGGCCTACTGCTAACATTTTTCAGCTTTTTCAAAATGATTTGAAACCAAAAATGAAAAAACTTTTTCAAAAGCCTAGAGTTCAAAACCAGATGCTTAAAACTAAGAATAAAAAAAACTGCTGATCATAAAATACTTTACTCGTGCACTTCTGTGGTCCAGGAGGGCCACCTTGTCTGCCACTTCATTACATGCTGCTAATTTGCTGGGTTACGCTGCCCTTCCTTTCTATACAGTATATGTTCTGAATTGAAGCCAGAAGCTGAGGTACACAGTAGTTGTGACTGGCCATATGACAATCAGTGCCAATCATGTGGCCCTCATTTCCTCAGTCACATCAAGCAGTCAAGGCTAAACCTCTGAACTCCCTCATCAAGGAGACAGACAGATACACTGGACAGAAGGACAGTCACATTGATAGTAAAGGAAAAGCACCTTGTGATGTTGCATGGTGTTACTAACAACAATTAAAGTAAAGATTTTGTAATAAATGCACATGTGGTGCTATAAGGTAACGCTACTGTCTGTCAATTCTGGGAGAGATTTGTTCAGATCCAGGGTCAGCCAGTGCCTCTGTGGAGTTTGCATATTTGTTTTTGTGTTACCTTTTTTTGAGTACGTTCTGCCTAAAAGTGTGAATGTTAGCTCATTTTCTTTACTGTAAATCAGCCCTGAATTGGTAAGTGTGAATGTGTACCATGAACTTACATCGGAGAGCCTGAAATGGAGTAAGTGGGTTTAAAAAACGGTGGATGTCTTACTAACACACAATCAGGTACAAACCCTCCAAAAACTATGTACATACAATATATACAAATATATACAGGGATGGGCAGAAGTAGGTGTACAGTTGTTCCTATGGAAAAAGACATGCAGGTTATGATTATTACAATCGCTTTATTAACTTTATTGATTCAAAAGAATGTCACAATGGCACAGTGAACTTAGGTATAATAAATAAATCTCTCTATTGTAAAAAAAAAAAATCTTGGGAGGGAAACTAGGGAGACAAGACGTGATCTTCTCGGAAGACAATCTGAAGTCCCGCGAGAGACACTTTAACGTTATGCGAGACAAGGCAGTGAGACAACATTTAAAACAAGTTCACTGACATCTAACCTAGCAGTTGTTGGAAAACTTTTGGCAGACACACTTCATGTGCACCCAGCTCTTAAAACAACGACAAGCAGACCATGCAGCTCGCCAGCAGCAACAAGCCAGCAGATGATCTGAGCACTTTTCCTTAGTGTGCGTTCAGCCCCCCATCCTCCCCCACAACGTGAGCGAAAGAGACACGAAGTGGCAAAAGGACAGCTGCTGTACAGGCTTTTAAATGATCAACACGAAGCGCGACAAGCAGAACACGCAGCTCGCCAGCAGCAGCAGAAAGACAGCACCTGATCAGACAGCATCTCCTTAGCGTATGTTCAGCTAAGCAGTGTTATACATCCTGCGAGAAAAAGATGTAACCACACCCCGAGCCGGAAATAAGGTGGAAGTATTGTTTTTACAGTAAGTAAGAGTGAAAAATAATCCATATGTAACAATTCCCATGAAAATAAAAATCTCTTTAAATTGTATATCCGGTAAACCAAACCCGGGGGGTGGACAGAGCGCCCTAGTAATAATACAAGAATAAACTCTGTGTTTCACGTACTCAAAACTGTTAACCTACTTTTTCCACTGCCCTGCATATCTATATGCACAAAGGTATATACATTGATACATACAATAGATATACACTTGTGTCAATCTGCTAAGAGTTTCCCCTCACAGCAGTCTCTTCAGTATCACAATATCTACGGACAAGTTTTGCACAACAACATAAAAATACAGCTAAGAATAGAATCAATAAAATTACAAATGAACTTGTAACAAATATTAAAAAGTCAAATGGAAAGATACAACTATTGTATTTAATGTAGTCTTGCTTGTTTTCTTTCAGCTTTGTGGTAATCATTTCCCTGCATACTGTAAGTACAGTATATAAGTATTTGATTGAACAAAATTCCAGAGAGCATATAATGTGAAACATACATAAAGGAAAGGACACAACACTAGCTGTGTTTCCCCAGCTCATCCAGAAAATTTCATGAAAGTGTGGGCCTCAGTTATAGTGCTTTTCTGCATAAAATATCCATCCATCCATCCATTATCCAACCCGCTATATCCTAACTACAGGGTCACGGGGGTCTGCTGGAGCCAATCCCAGCCAACACAGGGCGCAAGGCAGGAAATAAACCCTGGGCAGGGCGCGCACACACACACAAACCAAGCACACACACACTAGGGACAATTTAGAATCACCAATGCACCTAACCTGCATGTCTTTGGACTGTGGGTGGAAACAAGAGTACCTAGAGGAAACCCACACAGGGTGGACCTGGGAAGCAAACCTGGGTCTCCTTACTGCGAAGCAGCAGTGCTACCACTGAGCCACCATGCCGCCCTGTATAAAATATTTTAAGTTTTTTTCATTTTGCTGGTCAAGGGCTAATATTATTGGCAGGCTGTGTGTTGTAGTGGTTAAGGCCTTGGACTTCAAACCCTGAGGTTGTGGGTTCAAATCCTGCTACCCTGTGTGACCATGAATAAGTCACTTGACCTGCTTGGCCGTATTATTTTATGCTGATGTACTGTTTTAGGGGGAAATTGATGACATATGTTCAATGTCCCTATCCAAGATATACACTGTCAGCCCGATTTTTCTTCTGGTTATTTACATATTGTCATTTTCATTACTACCTGCAGATGATGTGCAGCTGCCAAAATAGTACTATTTGCTGCATTTTTTAATTAAATAACTTAGTGATATTAATCCAATTTTAATTCTGATACCATTCTGCATGGTGTCAGATATTAAGGTTTTCAAATAACAGCTCTGAATTTAAGAATGTAAGCCTGTTCTCATCAAAATTGTTCTGATAAGATGGATTTTATATACCGTATATCTTCCAATAGTAGCCCCGACGTTTATTCAAAAAATTATTCGGACGCCCCGGCGTTTCAAAGAGACCAGCGGTTGTTGACGACCGGCTATTATTCGCCGCAGACGGAATGGAGATGGGTAAACGGGGTTCATTTGGCAGTAAAATACGGTATGGTACCGTATTTACGGTCACAAAATGTAGGCAACAACACCGCATGAACATTTCAGGATTTAATGAAATTATCAGTACAGCAGTACGGTCTTATTAAAGCAGTATACGGTACTACCGTAAGCATGAAAAACGGGTACGGTAGACGTCAACTCTCTTGCCAATGATGCCATCAGCACTGGCCTGCACCAGTCCGAATTTCGCACAAAAGCGCTCATCAGCCCGACAAGTCCCCTGCGGAACATAAGGAAATGCAATAAGCTCCAAACTCACGCATATACGTATACATTACAACATGAGACTGGATAAGATACAATAAAGTACAGTACTTACCATCTACTCGTCGTCTGAATAGGTAATGATTGCTTCATTATTTGCGAGTTCTTCTTCATCTTCCTCTTCTTGTGATGGCAATACAGGTACTCCCATTGCTTGTTGTCGCGCAGTAATCAGTTTTTCACTCCCAGCATGGCATGGCTGGCCCTCCTTAAAGCAATGGATAAGATGGTCCTCAGATCCATCGCATGCATTGATGATTCCACAATCCTTGAAGGATTTTCTTATCATTTCTGGGGTGATTATTTGCCAAGCTGATATTATCCACGTTACTAACAAACGTAGTGCCGGCGCTTTCAAATTTCCGCCAGCTGTAAACCCCTTATCGTCTTCCCCTGCTATCCAATTATCATACAACTCTCGAAGCTTGTCTTTGAGGGGCTTGTTCCAAACAACATCAGCAGGTTAGATGTACTTGGTGCAACCACCAGGGATAACTACAGTTGACATTTTATATTTCTTTAGTTCTTGTTTCATTTCCTCACTGATGTGACAGCGGTAAGCGTCCCAGACAAGAAGTCTCTTTCGGAAACAGAAAACACAGCAAACTTTTTGCAACCACATTATTGTTAATTCCTGATTTATCCATCAGTTTGTTGAGGTCGCTACCACAGCTTCTTGGACATCCTGTAGTCTTACCACTTCTCGCTTTGCGCCCTGAAACAAAATAAATGGCTTCAATTTTATCCCATCTGCTTTTGCTGCCAATGTGAGAGTGAAATGAGATTTCCAGAAGTTTTTAATGTAACACTCCTATTGCCAGTTGGTTCGACTGTTGTAGAACCAGGCATGTTGAACCAAGTAGATGTCTCGTCCATTCTAATGATTTCGCCGTCCTTAACTCCATCTGCAGCTCGCTGATTAGCAACCCACATCATAAAAGAGACAAGCTTGTCAATAACTTGTTCTGGATCCTTCTGCGCCAGCGATGTCTTCCGACGGAGAGATAAATGATGGTGTTTCATAAATTTGTCAAGCCAGCCAGCACTGGCTACGAACATTTCTTTTCCTTTTGAAGCATCATCAATCTCCGTATCAAAAATCCTCTTCACTTTCATGCGGACCATTTTCCTGGAGACACGTGCACCTTTCAGTCTTTGTTCAATAATCCATGTTAACACCAGTTCATCTAATTCTTCGCTCACTTTCTTAGCTCCTCCACCAGGCAATCGTTTACTTCCGGCACCTTTTTCTGCCGCCGTTTCCTCAATATCAGTCATCTGCTTGTGCCATTCTCGGATACTTTTTGGATCCACCCCAAAATGTCATGCAGCTTCTTCGCCTGAATGTTCTTTTGCGTATGTTACCGCACTGAGTTTGAATGCTAAATCAAACGACTGTTTCCTTCCCATCGCTCACACTACAAACATGGGCCACAAGAACACAGTGACACGAACAGACACCTGCATGACCCTTCCAAAGGCAAAAGTGTCAGTGGAGGTAAAGGTTAACAGGTCACCGAGGAAGAGGGCGCAGAGGTTTTCATGTGATTATGTACTGTCTGTCCGGCCACAATACAGCCACTTCTTCCTTGGTCAGAAGAGAGAATTAACATGTTGAAGATGGCATTTTCATGTTCTTCCCGCCACCTCTGCCCTCCCTGTGGGGTTATGATTGACGTGGAGATGAAAGTGCAAAATGTACACAAAGACATTTCTTTTTAACTTTCTCCCTTCCTCGATAGCATCCAACGACAAAACATTTTTGACACAAAAAAGGTACTTACCGTATGATTCACTGCAGGAGGGTGGTAGCCCAGGTGGTACGAAAAGAGGATTAGCGTACGTAAAAGGCGGTGGGTCATTTGAGATTGGCGTTTACTACAGACTGCCGCTTAAAGGAGACCGGCTACTATTAGAGACCGGCGTCTATTTGTCGCAACATCTCTTCAAACCCAGTGTTTATTGGAAACAGACGTCAATAAGAAGCCGGCCACTACTAGAAGATATACGGTATATATTCTAAAGGAGACACAATGTGAAAGAGTTGGGGCACCACTATGATGACTCTGTATAATTAGAAGCAAAAATAAACAATGAAAACAGGCAATAAATGCAGAGTCGTCTTTTTAGACTGGGGTTCAGGACAGAACTGACTACCAGATGGATGAACTGATGGTCATATGGTTTTCAGTCTTGAGGGGGCGGGCCGAGGAGGGTGGACAATGGAAGTGAATGGCGATCAGTCTTCTGTTCTGCTAAAGGAGGAAGAGAGAAAGCTTTACCAAACAGTGCCATCCCTGGTCCGGCAGGTAATTAGCATCACCAGAGCCTTTAATCTATCTCCCAAGCTCATGCGTGTCACCATATATAATCTAGGACTTATTTGCGCAAGCTTGGGGAGTGTCTCACAGGTATTAGTTCAGGTTATCATAGAAGGAAGAGAAAGAGTGAAGCACTGTCACTAACATAGTTTCTATTTCCTCTAGTGTGGAAGAGAATATGAATTATATCACTTCCGGTGTCCAATCGTTACAAGGCCCACCTTTTCTGTTCACTTGGATATATAAATCGCTGCTCAACCAGAAGCAGGTTTTTTTTGGGGGACCTGCTTTAGAAGAAGAGGACAGAGTTCAGACTCTGAAAGCATTGTTTTCTCAGCCATAAGCTCAGATTAACCACAACAACAATGACATTAAGGATGGGAGAAAAAAGATTAAAGTTGAAACAGAAGTAACTTGAGGTCGCCTTTCGTTGTTTTTATTCAATTAATTTTGAAATGCTAGGGCTTTCTGACGCATGTCTTGCTAACTTGGCTGATCACAGCTGACTGCCTGTTCTGGGATTTAAAGAGGACAGTAATCAGAAGTTGCGGGACAAGATGCAGTTTCAAGGGCTTAATTATTCATCTGGCTCCTCAAAATTATACCAGCTGCAGGTGAAAGATGAGAAGTGCTAGCTTGCTCTCACTCTCTTCCCCAGCATATGTCTTCATATGACTTCACCTTTGATAAGTTAGTCAAATTAATAGGCCTGTAGTAGTTAGGAAGTGTTCCCAAACAAGTTTGTCAGTAAGACTGGCAACACTAGGCATAGGGCACTGAATTTTGAAACCAAGATAAGTCCCTGACCGTCTTTACAGAATTACCACAAACCATTGGGTTTGGGCATAAGAACAATGGGGCTAGACTATGGGCTCTTACTAGCTTAATTTCACAAAAGGTTAAAGTTTTTCTGTATGTTTTGTTTGAGCAATCTTTGGTGTATAACCTTCAGATCTATGCTGGTACCATGACAGGTCAGGTGAATAATATTTGCTACTTTGTTCAAGACCTCGTATAGTTGCCATTTTGTCTCAAGGATGACTAGTTCCTAAATTGATATCTTAGAATATAACAAAAGGGCTGATGGCCCAGTGTGGGGAGTCTTCTTTCTTGCATTCCCTGCTGTTAACAGGTTTGCAAGATATGTCTGTTCTTGGGGTCTTCTGTCTGTCTGCTTGACAATGAACTTTACTTGTCTCTTATGTTGCTTGATCTGATATAACTCTTGCTAGTATACAAAGAACTATGCAATGTGATGCTGTGGTTGTTAAGCTGGCTCTGCATTCACTGGGAATTTTCAAGTTGCTCACACACCAGGGCAGCAGAGCTTCGGAAATCAGTCATGCAATTGTGTGACATGTGACAAGACCTTGTTTAGTTTGTAAACATTCTGCTACCGACCTTCTTTGACTAGGTCAAGGATGCCCCAATGTTATCTTCTATACAACAACCTGAAGGACAAAGCCCTGTGGGTCCTTGTGTTATGCAAACACGGTAGAATCAGTCGTTCCTAATTCTTCCCATTTGTCTGTGTAAGCTAACAAAGTACCTGTTTAAGTCTCCGGTGAGTTTTTCCATTAGGTCATGTTTGTGAGGACTATAAACAGATCCTTTAATAAGTTGCTGGAGTTTGTCCGTCCGTTTAAATGCATAAAGGGTTTTCCCTAGTCCGTGAGTATTTGTTGGGAATGTCTACCCATGTAAGCTCCTCTTCTAAGCAATATGGCTTTGGAGTATCAAGTTATATAATCATGGAAGATGTGATCATGCTTGTGAGTAGAAGCTTCCAGTGGACCTGCTATATTTATAAGTATGTGGTGATAGGAGATATCAACTAATCCCTTCTTCTATTTCACTGAGTTAATCAATAATTGTGTATCATGAAATGCAGCCCTTGTAGAATGGTCTGTATGGTAGGTTGCCCATTCACTGATATTAGTGCATCTTAAGCATGTTTATTACAGTCATCATTCTAATGTTCTCTTTCGAACAGAGTGCTCAAAGGTTTACATTTTAACAGTTCGATATGCACTGTTTCTACTGCTGTGTGAGGTCTGGTGGTACCACCTAGGCGGTTTCAGTAGTGGAGGCATGGATTTTGTCATTTTGTACATTCCCACCCTTCATTCTACACTTGCCCACAAACCATACCCCATAGGGAGGGCCTGTCTACTCAACTTGTATCAGCACGGTCACTCCCACTTCTCCAAGTGTGCTGGATTCCAGAGTTGGTGTTCTTCTTTTAGGTTCAGGCCAGACTCTTCATAATATGACTCTATAGAATGTGACCAGCAGGATTACAGCTCTGACTCTCCATACTGAACCACTAAAAGAGACATAGAGAGACACCGATGGATATGAGCAGTTGTTTTCATGGTACAAGTAAGAGGGGTCAAGTATTTTATATATTGTTATGGAAGCACACACTGGGGGCAGTGATGATGGTTATGTTGCTTTCAGAGTCTAGCAGCACTTTATTTCCATCAAGGACCACTGACTCATACTAAGTGTGACAGAGAGATAAAGAATCAGACAATGCTAGCGCAAAATGTCTTTCCTTGGCTTAGTAAATACACTTCATAAGACTGTCTACCTGTGGACAATGGGCAATGCTTTCAGTGCAGTGACCCCATCCATACCATCTTAAGGTCCATGCAACTCTTTTGGCCATCTTTTTCTCCTGTCCTAGTAGTTCTTTTTTTGGAGAATTTGAAGGCATCCCAATGTCTATCTACCAGCTTGAAAAATATCTACATTATTCCAGCCTTGTTTCAACATGGGGCCTGTGAAGGTAATCGGGGAGAGCTTCTACCAGGTATTCGGAAAGCCATAAGCTCAACTATCTGTTCACACACATGTGAGTGTGGCTGTAACCACTTTGATAATACAGCCCCTAAAGTCGAATACTTGGGCCTATACAGGATGGACTGATTTGAATCACCAATGTTTTCATCAATGGGAATGCACATTGTGGGTAACACCATAATGCACAAATATCTGTTAAAGACGAGATCCACACCATGATCATAAAAGGCCTGCAGGGCTTCCCTAAACAAAAACAGGGTAAGCAGATGTGCCCAGTTTCATTGAGTAGAGTGATATTTGGTGCCTGACCTCTGAAATACTAATAGTTCATCCATAATATACTCTTTTGTTCTCAAGACTGAGAGTTGTTAAGCGAAAATTCACTTCTCTGGTCCGAGTACGGTTTTCTGCCTCTCTTCATGTCTTTACCTCTTCCAGTAGAATTTGTTGCATGGCGACTCCAAATGTTGCTCCTTATTCTGAAGGACTTACAGTACTATTTTCAGGCTGGTTTGATCTGTTATTACAACGTAAATTCTGTTGACTATGCCAATCCGAGTCCCTGGGGAAACTTGGATCATCACAGCCGACCCATTTAATAACAGAGGGAAACAAAAGATTCATGTAGAAACGAAAGTAGCTGGTTTGTTGTTTGTTGCTTTGAAATAGAAAAGCTTTCCGAAGCACACACCTTGATTTTTATCACTGTTGATATCGATAGTCTCTGGTCTGGGGTTTAAATAGCACAGTGGCAGGAAGTCACTGGACAAGAAGTAGGCTTTGGAGGCTTTGTTGTTTATCCAGTTGGTTAAAATTTAATCTGGCTGTGGACAAAGGTATTTTTATAATTATCCAGCTTAATAAAAGAATAAGGCTCTGTCTGTGTGTGCCCGTTCAGTTGCTTTGTCTCTGTCAGTCTAAAACATGGTGCACTGCAAACATTTTAGTAATAAAATGCAATTTGTGGCCATGTTAAAAATAAAATAACTTTTCTGTTGGCACAAAAACATACTGCTAGATTACATAGGCTTTAGCAAAATCAGGGAGAACAAAATGAAAAGAAACATCAGGAGATGAGAGAAAATTGCCCAGGTTTTGCCTAAAAAGAAAGATGTTTAATGCAGAGCTCACAGTGTCTTATGAATTGGAAGTTTATTTGTTGCTGCGTGTTTTTTTTGTGTTTAGTTACTATTGCAATAAAGCTATTCATTTCAACACAGTTTTGTTTTGCTCTGATCATCTACACTATTGAAGTATCCTCTCATCATTGTCCAAGTGACTTGATATTTAAAATCTAATTTTTAGTGGCTAGTGCTCTAAAATTCTCTGGAAGTCATGATGTTTTTGGCTTTAATTATCATTTTGGGTTTTATTTATTTATTTTTATTTTCTTTGTGATTTTTCTGTTTCGACTTTAGCCTGTTTATTTATTCCTTTTATTTCCTTGTCATTAGCACAAATCTTTTTTCTTTCTTTTGCCTTGTAAAATGATGTCAAAACCAACACCTAATGGGCATAAAAACCAAACGCTTGACCATGGACGAAAAAGCAGGCACACAGATATAAAAGTTGTTCAAAACACAAAGAAAATAATGTGCAAAAACAAAACAGCAAAGGCCACTGTGAAAAAGAAAAAAACACAAAAATGTCAGACCTGTTCATTTTGTAATCTTTCATGCTGAGTTAACTTATAATTACCAGTTAACCTAACATGCATGTCTCATTGGTGGCTTTTGAAAAATGATCAGCAGACGGGATGATTTCGTGCAGGCCTGGAGCAATGGGACTTGTCACCCACATGACATCACATGCCAATCATAAGGCCACACCCATCACAACACCACCCACCCCCCCCCTTGGACTGTAGCCATCTTTGATCACACAAGGATGCCAACCAATACAAAATAAACATTTAGTCCCAATTGCTAATTCTAATTAATTTCTTACTCCCACTAAGAAATTACATTTTACAGAAGGACAGAGAGTGGCATTAGTTGCATGTTGATTAGCAATGCAAGTAAGAATTTCACTGTACTCTGGACAGTTAACAATAATGACCCAGTAAACCCTATCTTCACCAGTCACCACAAAGTATTTAAATAACACTAGCTGAAGCTGCTCAAATGGCTTTATTGTCATTCCCTCCATACAGCTATTATAGCATATAATAATAATACATTTTATTTATATCGCACCTTTCCCATGCTCAAGGTGCTTCACAGAGTCTCGGAAAGAACAGCAAGGTTTATGTAACATTGAATCCAAATATTTTCTGCACAGAACACTAAAACAGATAAATACGGAATATACAAAGCATAAATAGAACAAAAGCTAAAAGACAAGTAGAATGTTACGTAAAGTTAAACACTTTCCTGAACAGATGAGTTTTAAGTTTTTTTTTAAAGAATGAATGAATGGAGTCAGCAGATCTAATTAATTTAGGGTGATCATTCCAAATTCTAGACCCTGTCACCCATGTAGTGCAGGTTAATGTGGAGCACAACAAGTTTGCCAGATTCAGAGGACCTTAGAGGGTGAACAGGAGCAGAGTGATGGAGAAGGTCACTGATGTACTCTGGTGCAGGGCCATTTAAAGCTTTGTAGGTTAATAACAGAATGTTATATTCGATCCTGTAAGACACAGGGAGCCAGTGAAGGTGAAGCAGGATGGGTGGGATGTGCTCGCTGTTGCTGGTTTGTATAAGGATTCTTGCAGCTGAATTTTGAATCAGCTGGAGCTGTGATACAAGATTAGAAGCGGTACCTGCCAGTAGGGAGTTACAATAATTGATGCAGGATGTGAACAAAACATGGACAAGTTTCTGAGCATTAGAAAAGGAGAGGAATAAACAAACATTGGATATGTTACGGCGGTGGAAGTAGGAAAGTTTCTTAATGTAGTTTATGTGGGTGGAATAAGAAAGGGAGGAATTAAAAATGACAATAAGATTCCTTGCATTAGAAGGTGAGTGACTGAGAAGGAGCTTATTTTCTTAAGTGCCAATTGTGCTTTAGTGCCAATTTGTAGGAGTTCAGTTTTGTTACAATTTAATTTTAAAGGGTTCTCTTCCATCCAGGTTTTAATTTCACTGAGGCAAGTTGTGAGCTGAGAAAGCCCTGGTGAACTTTCATTTTTAACATTGAAATAGAGTTGAGTATCATCTGCATAAACATGATAACCCAGTCCATAGCTGTGAGTGATATGGCCAAGGGGTAACATACAGATACAGAAGAGCAGGGGGCTGAGAACAGTGTCCTTGATAGCGTGGCCAGTGCTGAACTGGATCTGCTGTTGCCAAGACTAACAAATTCTTGAGGTCTAACAGAATTGATATGCTGGTTTGTCCAGAGTCTGCTGCTATAAGCACATCGTTGGTTAATCATTAGTATAGTGGCACAGATAACATTCTCCAGGACTACAGTGCAACACATACCTAAACACAGGATAAGTGTAAGGTATGTAAAGAACTATACTATAAATAAATAAATAAATAAATAAATAACAGGTAATAATTTGAAACAGAATGTAATAAATAAATAATATCTAATAATAAAAAACAACAGCAGTGACAAGTGTAACAACTGTACTGCATATAAAGTCGCCAATAGGAGCAGATCTGACACTGGGGGCATAGGACAGAGTGCAAAGTCCAAGCAGCCAAGGGATAGAAAGCCTTGGAGAACTGATTTGGATGCCACTGTACAGTAACTTCTGTCATATGGAAGTGGGACAAAGAGATCATGGGAATGCTGGGTGCAGCCCTACATGATGCTATAGGCTTTGCAGGTACAACACTTTATAAAGATGTCTTTAATCGAGGGCAGAGAGATTCCAGTAATCTTGTCTGCTATGTGCACTAACCATAGTTGGATTTTACGGTCAGAAACACTGCAGTTCCCAAACCAGACAGGGATGCAGCTGGTCAGAACACTCTCAGTGATCCCCTGGCAGAATATGGTGGGAATGGGGGAATTTAGGCTTGATGCTGCGGCTCCTTCTTGGCCATGAAGGTGGTGTAAATTAACCCAGTTAGGTCAGCTGCCAGGTGCACACCAAAAAATGTGGTGCTCTTCATCAGTTCCACCACATAGCCCTCGATGTGCAGTGGGGCATGGACAGCATGGGTCTTCCTGAACAACAATTATCTCCTTCATCTTGTCCATATTAAAAGACAGAGTGCTGCACTTGAACCAGTCCACCGACTGTCGTATGTCAATTCTGTAAGCTGACTCATCCCCATTGCTGATGAAACCCACCACCATTGTGTGTTCTGTAGTCTTAATGATGGCATTTTGATCTACGCAGCCATATAGTCGTAAGTCAGCAGAGTAAAGAGAAGTGGGCTGAGTACACAGTCCTGCGAGGGGCTGTTACTACTGAAGAAAGCTTTCACACTCATCACAGTGCTGAAATGAAGTTATTTCAAGAGCATAACATTTGATTTTGAAAATCCATTTTCCACAGAAATTGATGATGGTGGATAATTTTTTAAAGAGACATTTTAATGAAGAAATATCTTTATTTGTATGAAACAAAACATCTTGTGTTCCTATGAATTTCTAACCTTAGCACCACATTTCAACATACACACTTAAAAAAATTAAAAAAATAATGCTTAGTGTTTATACATAAAGTTTTTTCCTACTTTTATAAACATTTCCCTTGGTCCACTAAGCATGTGCTTATTTTGCTTAATGGCTGAATTGGGGCTACCTTATTATTATTGTTATTATCATCATTATCTTCATTGACTGTGTAATGTATCTGCATGCCAACATTAAATCCCATCACAAATATATATATAGACTGACATTGGTTTGTAGCACTTCATTCATATTTCATATCTCCACATTTGTTTTAGCAGCTTAGTAGTTTAACGGTTGTAAAATTCTTATGAGAGCGATCCACAGAAAGTGTGTTCATACTGCAAATCGATAACTGCACATGAATTTGAAATGACCCATTAAAAAATAATTTAATAGATAATTTCAAGTTTTGACAAGAAAAAAAGTAATGTGATGTCATCATGTCATACAACACACAAAAGCAAGGCCTGACATTTCCGCCACGGTATCCTGAACCCCTAATTGGTGGGTTCACAATTCAACCAGTTTCACAAGCAGTTAGTCATTTTCCCTTCAAAACGATCTCATGGTTTATTTGTCTGGTTTTTTATTTCTCTCCTGTTACTCTGCATCATTAAAGCACAATTTTGGGAGATTTACATTTCTAATAAATTTAGAAACATTTGTGTTTTTGCCATATCACCCAAAAGTCTTTTGTCATTTTCCTCTTAGCCCACATTTTCTGCTGTCTTAAGTGTGTCCTGATAATGACAATTAATGACAAGCAGCATAGACACGAGAGCTAATAACATTGAATGCTGAAAGGCTGCAGCTCCTTTTGTGTCAGATACACTAACACAGTCATCAGTAAACAGCAAACCTGGTAAAGTGGAATGAAAATCATAATGATGAAGACAAAAGTCTTAAAAACTAAGATAATAACATTCTGTTTTCTTAATGTAACATACAGAAATGCTTGCTACATTCCAATAAAAACGTAGAAAACCCATTTTTGTAAGTTCCATATTTTCAATGATGCATGGAAACAGCACTTTCCCCCCCAAGTAAGGCTGAAGTCCAATCAAAAGCAGAAGTTGGGTGGAAAAAAAATCTGCAGCCACTTAGGATCCTGAGACCGAACCTGGAAAGCACTGCCATATATCAACATTACTAGTTGTGCATTAGACTTTCAGCAAGGAAATGTCACATTTGTATGATCCAGAACCTTACGGTATAAGGATGCTCAACTCTAGTCCTGGAGCTCCGCGGTGGGTGCAGGTTTTCATTCCAAATAGTTTCATAATAAGAAGCCAGGCATAGATAATGAAATTGGATATTTGATCTTACAGTTTGTTAAGTGTCTTCATTCTTTAAAGACTAACCTTTATCACATTGGACATTTTTCATTTTCTGAGAACATTATCTATATGTTTTTTTTTTTGGTCCAGAGGAGATTTGTACCTCATGGTCCTTCTCTTCTCCTTCATTTATTTCAAATTATGTTACTAACACAGCTACTTCATCATGAATGTACGCAGGTTTAAATGGCTGGAGAGCTAGTGGCTCCATTCCCACTTGCACCTCATCATTAACTGATGGCTTGTTAAGAAAACAGGCAACGATGCAGCTGTTTAAAAGTAAATTAGACAATTAAGGGTTCTGAAAAAGAACAACTTAACTGCAACTAGGATAAAAAAATATGGATTTACCAGTAAGTAAATAGGTTCTGATTAAGAAATTGGTTAATAGTGAAACCTTGCAGCCATTGCAGACCTCCAGGACAGGAGTTAAGCCCCCCTGCTGTAGTGAATATCATATAAACAATACTGTAGCCATCCATATTCAAACTTGCTTATCCTGAGCAGACGTGCCGGAAACCTGGAGCAAGTAAACAATTTATATGTACACTAAGGTACCATCACTTCAAGTGAGGCCCACCGAATCAACAAGTTAATTAAATGGGCAGGCTCAGTTATGGGGCACTCTCTGGACCCCCTTTAGGTTGTAACAAAGTGGAGAATTAAAAAAAAAAACTGAGTGCCATTATGAACAAAGCTGCACAAAACTCCAACTCTCTGACACACTCATACTGAGGACTTTCAGCCAACAAATTATTCAGCAGAAGTGTGTCAAGAAACGCTACTGGGGCTCCTTTATACTAACAGCAATACGCCTGCATAACGCCTCACAGTGACTGTGACTGCCAAGTCCGATGTTTTCTTTCTTTTGAATTTTCTTCCTTTTTGGTCATTCTTGTGTATGTGTACATATTTACAGTTGTGCTTGAAAGTTTGTGAACCCTTTAGAAATTTCTATATTTCTGCATAAATATGACCTAAAACATCATCAGATTTTCACTCAAGTCCTAAAAGTAGATAAAGAGAAACCAGTTAAACAAATGAGACAAAACTATTATACTTGGTCATTTATTTATTGAGGAAAATGATTGAATATTACATATTTGTGAGTGGCAAAAGTTTGTGAACCTTTGCTTTCAGTATCTGGTGTGACCCCCCTTTGCAGCAATAACTGCAACTAAACGTTTCTGGTAACTTTTGATCATTCCTGCACACCGGCTTGGAGGAATTTTAGCCTATTCCTCCATACAGAACAGCTTCATCTCTGGGATGTTGGTGGGTTTCCTCACATTAACTGCTCGCTTCAGGTCCTTCCACAACATTTCGATTGGATTAAGGTCAGGACTTTGACTTGGCCATTCCAAAACATTAACTTTATTCTTCTTTAACCATTCTTTGGTGGAACAATTTGTGTGCTTTAGGTCATTGTCTTGCTGCATGACCCACCTTCTCTTGAGATTTAGTTCATGGACAGATGTCCTGACATTTTCCCTTAGAATTCTCTGATATAAATTAGAATATATTGTTCCATCAATGAAGGTAAGCCGTCTTGGCCCACATACAGCAAAACAGGTCCAAACCATGATACTACCACCACCACGTTTCACAGATGGGATAAGGTTCTTATGCTGGAATGCAGTGTTTTCCTTTCTCCAAACATAACGCTTTTCATTTAAACCAAAAAGTTATATTTTGATCTCCTCCGTCTACAAAACATTCTTCCAATAGCCTTCTGGTTTATCCACATGATCTTTAGTAAACTGCAGACGAGCAGCAATGATTTTTTTGGAGAGCAGTGGCTTTCACCTTGCAACTCTTCCATGCACACCATTGTTATTCAGTGTTCTCCTGATGGTGGACTCATGAACATGAACATTAGCCAATGTGAGAGAGGCCTTCAGTTGCTTAGAAGTTACCCTGGTGTCCTTTGTGACCTCACCAACTATTACACGCCTTGCTCTTGAAGTGATCTTTGCTGGTCAACCACTCCTGGGGAGGGTAACAGTGGTCTTGAATTTCCTCCATTTGTACACAATCTGTCTGACTGTGGATTGGTGGAGTCCAGACTCTTTAGAGATGGTTTTGTAACCTTTTCCAGCCTGATGAGCATCAACAACTCTTTTTCTGAGGTCCTCAGAAATCTCCTTTGTTCATGCCATGATACACTTCCACAAACATGTGTTGTGAAGAGCAGACTTTGATAGATCCCTGTTCTTTAAATAACACAGGGTGCCCACTCACACCTGATTGTCATCCCATTGATTGAAAACACCTGACTCGAATTTCACCTTCAAACTAACTGCTAATCCTAGAGGTTCACATACTTTTGCCACTCACAAATATGTAATATTCAATCATTTTCCTTAATAAATAAATGACCAAGTATATTTTTGTCTCATTTGTTTAACTGGTTTCTCTTTATCTTGAGTGAAAATCTGATGATGTTTTAGGTCATATTTACGCAGAAATATAGAAAATTCTAAAGGGTTCACAAACTTTCAAGCACAACTGTATCCATCTACGTTTTTTATGTATTGATTTATTTAAAGAGCTCCTATAAGAAGCCAAATTTCTGTCAGGGGACAAATAAATCTTCATCCATCCATCCATTTATCCTTTCACCTTTCTAGATGTTGTCAGCTTTTGGGATTTATTTATCCATTTAGATTTCATTCTTTGTCAAGTTATAATGCCTTCATCTTTGCTGTTAGTGATATCTTAATGAACAGAAGCAGAAGATCAAAACATCATTCAGCAGTTACTGTTGCTTGAAGTGATGTGGCATTGATTTTCAGCAATTCAAAGCACCCAATTAGTATGAAAGTCTTTGAACAAATTGCCTGTGCACTATTCTTTGGTCATCTCAATCTGTATATGCAGCCCGACTGAGCTTGAATGGTACTGTGCAAATCTGAACCCAACCTAACATGGGCCCGTCTCTTATGCTCTCAGAGTGTGCAGTCACACATGCAGACACGGGGACACCTTGTCACAAGATGCATGCGGTTTTATGAAGCTTTACTTGGTTGCAATGTACAGTACTTGAATTAATAAGCTGAAAATGCTGTGCGTGTTACAAAACAATTGTTAATCTTTTGTAAAAGCAAAGTGAATATGTATGGATTGTGTGCAGACATTACGGTCACATTGAACATCCTAAAGTAATACAAACCAAAACAACTTGCCAACAAATAACAATTATTCTTTCTTTGTGGAATTAATAGAAATAATGATCACAGAACATTATGTTATTTCCATATGGGATGAGAAACAGCTTTAACAGGAAGTGTGGAATGGAGCTGCTCTTTGTCCATCTCATATGAGGTGAACACTTGTGCTTAGAAATGGTCATTGGGCCCATGAGGACATGGGGCAGAAGCCTGTGCCACTGTAGCCACTCCTTGGCACACATCCCTGCATGAACGCAGCTCACTCTTTGCACATGTGGGTAGTAAAGGAAACTCACTAGCTGCCTTGGCGTCCAACTCCCCTGATTTGAAGGTTAACTTCAGTTGCTGTTTTTGACTTTTATTCTAAAAGAAGAGCCACTGACTTTCTAGGTTTAAATCTACCATTTCTATTCACAGCATTTCTTTGTTTCTCTCTTACTGTG
Organism: Polypterus senegalus; assembly: GCF_016835505.1. Classification (NCBI taxonomy): domain Eukaryota; kingdom Metazoa; phylum Chordata; class Cladistia; order Polypteriformes; family Polypteridae; genus Polypterus; species Polypterus senegalus. The sequence goes on from NC_053161.1 coordinate 56,096,226, forward strand.
CTGTTAGGTAATTCAATGCCAGCTTGAAAGATGTTATTAAATGGATTTCTTGTGGAGTACTCAAGCAGTTCATAAACTCTGGACATACAGGTTCTGGCATTTTAATTCTGAATTCAGCCTGCCAGGCACTTTTCCGAGAAATTAAACTGCAATCTGATGCCTTATATTTGATGATGGCTCCTCCATACTATCACATACTTTTTTGGCTCAGTTGCTCAGCAGGGCCTTATTTATTGATTATGTTGATAATTTAGAATAAAAGTGCCTAGAAGCGGAGACAGCCATTAATATTTAAGCACTGCACTGACTGTCACATTAGAATATCTTAGGCCCACATAAAATTACTTTTCTCCTTCTTTTCACTTTGCAAAACAAGTTGGCTAGACTTCTTAGATTTTGAAACAATGTGTCAGTTTCACAGCTTTTCCAGTGCTTGGGAAGATTTCATTCAATTTAACTAAATTTCCATTGATTGTGTGGCAGCCTTTTAAGGCGACTTTTTCAAGTAAGTTTGTGTTCAGTTTGGACTATAAAGGCCATACTTGGACTTTTATAGCAGGATAAAATTCAGGTAAATATAAAGCTAAAGAACTCAAACACGACGCTCACCCACAGCAGCCCACAGTGTTTCTGATATATACAGTAAATGCATTCAGATGAATGAAGTCAAACACTGCCAGCCACTAATTGCTGCTTTCATCCATACATGAATCCTTTTGCATCTATCACTCCAGCCACAGAGCCTTCCCTCATTCAGCCATCTTGTGATCCTGCTTAATGTGACCAGGGTCATGAAGAACTGGACTAGGACCTGTCAGCTGAACAGTCAGTGCCAGGGAGGGACTGGCAACAGATAGATAAATAGATGGATAGATGGATAGATAGATAGATGGATAGATGGATGATACTTTTAAACTCTAAACCTGCAACTCTGTCCGTAGTACTACGGTGTTGTACCGTGTTAGCCATCATGAATGTAGTGAGAAGTCAAGCAAAATGACACCTTTTATTGATTAACTACAAAGATTACAATATGCAAACTTTCGTGGCAACTCAGCCCCTTCTTCAGGCAAGATGTAATACACAAACTGGAGTTCCCTGTGCTAATATAGTGTCATATAAATGAGTCCAAGACATTATAAAGGTTTGGGGCAGCCACCCGTATATTGTTTTTCCCAGCAGCAAAAGGGTTTTCTGAGTCAAACACATGATGTGCATATCACAGGGTCCAAAACAGAACTGGCTATAGTAGCCTAAGATGGAGACTTTAAAGGTCTTGACAGGAAATGATGTCATCAAAGGGGCCGGCTTCGGAAGTGACGTCACCAAAGGGGCCGGCTTCAGAAGTGACGTCATCAAAGGGGCCAGCTTCGGAAGTGACGTCATTCAAAGGGGCCGGCTTCAAAAGTGACGTCATCAAAGGGGCTGGCTTCGGAAGTGACATCTTCAGAGGCGCCAGAACTTTGCAGGATTTCCCGGGAAAGGTCTGTAGGGAACTGAGAAAGTCAGCGCACTCTGCTGCCCCTGGTCGGATATTTTATTACAATTACTCAAGCCCTTTAGCTGCCTCCTACTCGCACATGTGTGACAATAGACACCAGGACACATAACAACATTGGAAAACCTTTAAACCAAAAAATGACATTCATAATGGCTAACACTGTACAACACCCTAGTGCTACAGATATACAAGACACAGAAAGTACATCCATCTTGCCTGAAGAAGGGGCCTGAGCTGCCTAGAAAGTTTGCATATTGTAATCTTTTTAGCTAACCAATCAAAGGAGTCATTTTGCTTGACTTCTCACTATAACTCTGTCCGCACATTTATTACAATTGTGTGCAGCTAGCCATTACACATAAAGGAATAAATCTCTCCATCCAACTGTCCATTCTGTAACCTAGTCATTCACTTAAAGGTCATGGAGAGCTGATGCCTATCCTGGCAATATTACAAGAACTGTTAAGCTTTCATGCATGTGTTTGAGATGGGGGCAGAGAAGTGGAGTAAGTAGCAAAAAAAAAGCCACACGGACAATGGGACAACAAGCAGACTCCACACTGATATTCCGATCCAGATGTCTATCCTAACTGCTGCTCCACTGTGTTGTTGTGGTGTTATGGGTCCACAGCTCGTTGAGTAAAGGCCATTTTTAAATAAGTAATCGATGTGCTCGCGGCTTAGTGAGGGGACGTTGGGCCATAGTGGGCCGCGGGACGATCCGTAGGGTGTGGGCGTTTCTCACCTAGTGCACAGGTGAGGAACTGCCCACATTCATGATTGTCCCGTGGCTAATGCTGCAGCTGCTGTGGCCCTCGTCATTTTAAAAAGAAGCGCGAGTCGGTTTTAGGGGGTAAAAACGATCGGAGAGAAAAAGGAAAGGAAAGAGAGGACGGAGGTTACAGGGAGTGTGGAAGCAGGCGGTGCCGGAGAGAGACAGACACACAGTGCGTGCATGTGGTGAGCGCGCGATCGAGCGCTCGTGGGTAGCTGTATGGAAGCTGGGTGTTAGGCCAACACCTAGACGTTGAGTTGAGGTTGCTCCCGCTGAGTGAGCAGGTAGCGGAGTTCCTAGAGGAAAGCGACGAGCCGCAGAAGGCCGTGGAAAGGCAGCGGAAGTCGGGAGAATAGGTGCTGGAATCCCCAACGTGGGCGACCTGGCCGTTGGTTGGAAACCAAGTTCTCCGGGACTGGGATGAGTGCCATACCGGAGCCAGGGATCGGGAGGTCTCCAGTCTCATGCGTGTGTTTCAGGAGGGCAGCTGCAGAGAGCGTCTTGCCTGCTGTTTGGCCCAAACGGGATTAGCAGGTGAGACGCTAACAGAAGAGCACCGGATTTGTTTGTTGGTTTTTAAGACTGCTTCCTGATCATTTTAACCTCTGGTTTTAAAGGATTGTTTTTCTATTGATTTTAACCTCCTCGTTTTCATTTAATGGATTATTTATTTATTTATTGAAGAACTTGGAGTACTGCACTATTTATGAACACTGGTTTTGTTTTGTTGATTTTTAATAAAAGCACTGTTGCACTTTTTGTATACCTTCCCCTTGCTGGAATTATTTGCCTCCATTGACTAGCTCACTCGGTAACATTATCGACGGTGTTGGGTTCAAGTGCTTCCAATAGCAATGGGAGTGTGGAGCCAGAATCCACATTGTCACAGTTGTCCACATCCCCCAGCTGGGTGAATGAATAGACAGTGAAAGATCAATAAAAACAAACTTTTAGCTTATTTTGGCATTCAATTGCCTTCTCTATACTTCCAAATGCTCACTTCCATTGTGACACGGAGAGTAATGTCACTGCTCACTTTGATGGCAGACTCATACTGTAGCGTTTCCCTTAGACTGCTGTTGGGATAGACGCTGGATCATCATGACTAAGACCAGGAAAACGTGGGAGAAGAACATGAATGGACAGGTCAGAGGGTGACAGTGAAGGAGGCCATGGAAGGGGAGCAACGTTCTAAATTAATACACTGAGACCTGCTGTGTAGTTTTAAATAAGTAAGGCCCCTCATGGAATTTTGGACGGCAAACATGGTTTTTACTTGGCACCTTTCTGAATGAACATCACTCCAAAATCCATTACATTCATTCTCCTACTATAACTTTATCTGGTGGCATAAGTGGCTTCAAACTCACATTTGCTATACTGGATGGAGACATGAGTGATGGTGTGGGAAGCAAACATACAGCTTTATGGAGCGTTTTGGTCAGCAGTCCATACTACTATACTGTATCTTGTACCTTTACCAGAACCCCCCTTTACATTTCCATTCATTCACTCACTCAACATATTCTTTCATCCAGAGTGACTAACAAAAGAGTAAACACCAGTCTGGGGACTGTTTTGGAACAAGTTACAGGACAAGTTACAGGACAAAGTTATTAAATTAATCATGACAAGTTAATTGTTTTAAACCAAACAGATCAACACAAGACCAGCTCATCCATCCTCAGTTACAAGAACGTAGCAAAGCCTTTATCAAATACACAGAAATTCACACAACAAGAAAATCTTTAAACACTTCTTTAACACATGGAGAGAGTCAGCAGTGGGGATGATGGTAGGAAGCTCTTCTCTGCATTTTGAATATGCACCAAAAAAAAAACAAACTATTAACAGCATATCATGGAAGGAAGAATCCATCTGACCTTCCATATTCTTAATTGAGTCATTCCATTGCCAGGCCTGAGCTAATGCAGCAGCATCAGGTGCATCCTGGAATGACTGAAGGACAGGGCGCTAGCCCATCACTACACACGGACTGGGTGAACACCAGGAAGTCATGAACTCACAGTAGGTGTTGATAAGTGACCTGCTGGAACAACACCAGCATGATAGACCAGGGCCCTCTCAATACACCACCCTGTGAAACCACAAATGGTCTCCTGCGGTTTGTTAAAATGGTAGTTGGCTGGTATTCCATCTGTGCACCCCCATGAGAGCAACCGTTAACATCAGTTTTCCTGACTGTGGGCGTTAAAGGAATTCATTGCTGCACAGCACACGTACAATGCCCTGTGACCCTGGATTGGACTAACTAGGTTTGTGAATGATGGATTACATGAATAATGGAAGAGAGTGAAGAAATGAATATTCAGACAGGACCGTGATGGATGAAGCCTCATGGACTGAACAATGGATACCAAGAGATCCACAGGCCCAGAGGACCAAAGCTTAATGAGTTAGCGAGTGGGGGCGTTGCACAGAAGGCAGACTGAGGTCACAAGATGAGCAGAAGGCCATGAACAATGACATCAGGAATTCTGAGGTGTGGGGAATAGCAGCTTTGTAATCTGATCGGTGACACTGGAAGGTCGTTTGATGCTGCATAGGAAGTCAAGTGGGTGCTGCCAGGTGAGGGTGCCATGCACGTTTGTTGATTTATTTACTTGCCCTCGTATCCACGGACACAAGAGTAATGTTGGCAAACAGCTGCCACATCAATGAAAAAGCCTGGTGATTTACTGGGAAGAAAGGAGCTGGAGATTTGACTTTAAGAAAAAGAAAAGGCAAAAGAGGCTCCTCCAGTGGGGTCTTATAATGAGGGATGGCTGTCAGCGAGGGGGCTCTGTAGATACCAATTAGCCTGGAGTTCAAAGGGAAAGAACTGGAAATGCCCCCAAGATGGCCTTTTATCCTGTTTGTTGCTTCAGCCTTGAACGGTAAGATCACTGAAAGCTCCACAGCTTTTGCAGGCTTTGTTGCCAGGGAAGTCACTTTTTCTTGTTTATAAATCTCAGCCTTGCAAGCTAAAATTTAGAATAATGAGGTCAGTAGGCTCTGTGGGCAGGAGCTTGTCGAGGGCTGAATGAATTTAAAAAAACAAAGGGAACACTTTGAGCAGTCATGGAGGTTAATGAGTGCTTTTAGATTCACAGAAACATAGTTCTTCACCTCAAGGCAGGTGAGCACTCTGTGTATGGCATCTAAAAGGAATTAAATAAAGATTTACATGGTAGTTTATGTGGGAACAGCCCTACATGACTCATTAAACCCTTTTCAACTATCCATCCCACCAAAATCTGCATTGATAGGTTTCATTTTCCAGTGAGACAGAAAGCTGGAGCTTCCACATGATGCAGGGCACCAAACGGCCTACTATGCATGCACTCTTAACAATCAGGGTGATGCCATAGGTGAACCATTTCTGGTTCCCGAAAGACCCATCCTCATGAAGGTACGGGAAAGTCCTTAACAGACCCCCATACTGTAAATAACCATAAATAAATGGTAACCGATTTGGGTTGTGATTTAAGTCCAGGTTTACTTAAAGCGTTCGTTCCTGTTAGGTAACTTACAATATATTAAAGATGCCATGTTTCTTCCCTACGTATTAGGATGTTTTTCAAATCACTAAGAGCAAACTTCATATGCGGAGAACCCTTCCCAGAACAGAACGGTGCTTTGTCAAGCAAATTCTACAAAGAACAACACAATCTAGTAAAGAACCATATAGCGCCATTAAAGGATTTTTAAGAGTGTGGGAGGAAGTCCAGAATACCTGGAGAAAGAGTCACAGAGACACGGTGACAAATGTGCAGAGAGCCTCAGGCCAGTCTCCAGTTTTGGAGCTGCTGGTGATGAGTCCCAAATAGCATGGAAACGGCCATCAAGGTCCCCAAGCTGCCTCCATGAGCAGCAGCTACTGTTGTTGAACCTGTACTTCTGCCAGTGTGCTCATGCCAGTGCTAACAGGTTTGTTTCTCTGCTGTCCCAACATCCCCCAATACAGTATAATGCTGCAAGGCCTTTGATTCATTTATTTATCCCATATTTGTATGGGCATTCCTTCAATGAGGCAACAGCACAATCTCTGAAATGAGCCCATGCTGCCGACCACACAGAGGCCAAAAGAAATTCTTGAATCACGAACTGCTTTCTGCTGCCAGTGCAGTTTTGCAGACCTGTACTGTGCTGGAATTTCCGAATGATTCGATCTGCACATTATTGTGTTGTGTTAGTGTTTACAAATCATTCTGGGCTTTTTGTCATTTTTCAGAATGTCCCTGCACAGTTTTTCTGACAGTCATGAGCACATAATTAATGCGTATCATCCTGGTTTTGTACCCGACGTGCCAACGTCATTTATTTTTCAAAGACCAATTACAAGAAGACAAGTTACATTTAATCTTCTCATGAGGAAAGCCAGATTTATTCAGCTGATGCCCTCAAAACGAATTGTGCGCATTCATCTTTTGTCATCAGAACTGTGTTAATTATTAAAAAAAAAAAAACGTAATGGGGACTTGCCTTTTTCAGGTTTGTGTATCTTGATGGATTTGTGTTAGATAGAAAACTCTTCACTGCATGATAATCAAGGGAGAACAACAATGCTGGCAAACGAAAGAGAGCCATTAAAAACAAAAGCACGTTATGAAGCCCAGGTCCCCTGTAACTCCGAAAAAAATGCTTCTGATGAAATATGAAGGGGCAATTTCATAACTAGCAGTATTAAAAAAAATAATTCAACTTGTTAATTTTTCATATTGGAAAGAAAACATCAGCTGGGAATACTCTGCAATAGTGATTGCAACACACATTGATTTTTTTTTCTAACATTATTCATCCGAGGAATTCTGAGCAAAATCAATTTTGAACCTTCTCGTCTTTATTTGTACTTACTTATTAAAGTGTTCACTTTGTGAAGGCTACTTCAGTAAAAAAGGTACAAAATGTGTATCTTTTTATTTAGTTTGTTGTCTGTAAAATGTCATAAGTATTTAAAAGCAGAGGTTTGTGACTAATTTGATTGTTATTGATTAAAAGAGCATTTTCTGTCTTGCTCTGCAGCTAATTTCCACGTTACCTACAGAATGCTGATCCCAGCAATCCACACAGATCTCTCAGCCACTGCTACAGCAAATATCTCAATTAGTGAGGCTGGGCAACAATTAAAAGGAAAATATGAAGACAAGACGGATGAAATATAAATAAAAAAAAAAACGAGGCAAATGATACCTGAAAGTGGAAGGGTGCCATAGCAAAAAGTACAGACAATAATAATTCTCTATGTGCTTTCATCTTTTTAATATAATAGTAACTTTTACCCCAATTTACTTTTTTTTTGCATTATGACTTAGTTAAGCTCTAATATACACACACACACACACACACTCCATGGGTGTATCTATAAACATATACATCTTGTATTGGAGAGAGATGTCTTATTCAGCTGGGAGGCCATAATGGGTTTACTACGTAAGTGGAGGTGCAACCTGGCCAGGATGGTACTAAGTTGCTATCCCAGTCAGGGCACTCATATAATGGATGGACAGGGATAGACTGGTTATTGGGAACAGTTTATCTCCCAAGAAAGAAAGGTGGCAGTGCTTGTCTGGTAGGCCCCAGTTTTTACTTCTGCAGGGTTACATGGGACCTGTAATTCAGAAGGGCAACCCTATTGGGATCTCTTGGTACCGCCAGATGGTGTTGCTGGGAGAAGGTCTCCCTACTTTGGGGAACTTCCATATGACTCTGAAGTGCTTCTACCATGCTATGTCATGACATCGGAAGTACTCCTGGATCCAACATAAAAGGAGCCATCTGGTCTCCCTTAGGTGAGTCAGACAGCAAAAATCACCAGAGGAGTGGAAGGAGAGGAAAGAAACTTGAAACAATTGTGGCGACTATAATTAGGGCTGTGACTGTGTGTTTAATGAAGATACTGGGCAAATAAATAACCTTTATTTAAACCTGTGACTGTCCTGGATGTAAATGTGTCTGAGGTTTGGGCTCAGTGGCACCTCTTGTGGTCACAATATATACAATTTTTATATAATTATTATATTTTATATTATAGAGTTTTTTTTTGTTTTTTTTGTGTGTGTGTGTTTATATAAATGCATACGCACACCCCTGAATGAATGAATGAATGAATGGATGGATGAACATCTGTGGAAAGTCCCTTATTCTTTCGGCTGCTCCCTTTAGGGGTTGCCACAGCGGATCATCTTCTTCCATATCTTTCTGTCCTCTGAATCTTGTTCTGTTACACCCATCACCTGCATGTCCTCTCTCACCACATCCATAAACCTTCGCTTAGGCCTTCCTCTTTTCCTCTTCCCTGGCAGCTCTATCCTCAGCATCCTTCTCACAATATACCCAACATCTCTCGTCTGCACATGTCCAAACCAATGCAATCTTGCCTCTCTGACTTTGTCTCCCAACTGTCCAACTTGAGCTGACCCTCTGATGTACTCATTTCTAATTCTATCCATCCTCGTCACACCCAATGCAAATCTTAGTATCTTTAACTCTGCCACCTCCAGCTCTGTCTCCTGCTTTCTGGTCAGTGCCACCATCTCCAACCCATATAACATAGCTGGTCTCACTACCATCATGTAAACCTTCCCTTTGACTCTTGCTGATACCCATCTGTCACAAATCACTCCTGACACTCTTCTCCACCCCTTCCACCTTGCCTGCACTCTCTTTTTTACCTCTCTTCCACAATCCTCATTACTCTGTACTGTTGATCCCAAGTATTTAAACTCATCCACCTTCACCAACTCAACTTCTTACATCCTCACCATTCCACTGACGTCCCTATCATTTACACACATGTATTCTGTCTTGTTCCTACTGACCTTCATTCCTATCCTCTCTAGAGCACATCTCCACCTCTCCAGGGTCTCCTCAACCTGCTCACTACTATCGCTACAAATCACAATGTCATCAGCAAACATCATAGTCCATGGGGACTCCTGTCTAATCTCGTCTGTCAACCTGTCCATCACCACTGCAAATAAGAAAGGGCTCAGAGCCGATCTCTGATGTAATCCCACCTCCAACTTGAATGCATCCGTCACTCCTACCGCAGACCTCACCACTGTCACACTTCCCTTGTACACATCCTATACAACTCTTACGTACTTCTCTGCCACTCCCAACTTCCTCATGCAATACCACAACTCCTCTCGAGGCACCCTGTCATATGCTTTCTCCAGGTCCACAAAGACGCAATGCAACTCCTTCTGGCCTTCTCTAAACTTCTCCATCAACATCTACAGAGCAAACATTGCATCTGTGTTTGCTCTTTCTTGGCATGAAACCATACTGCTGCTCACTAATCATCACCTTACTTCTTAATCTAGCTTCCACTACTCTTTCCCATAACTTCATGCTGTGGCTCATCAATTTTATCCTCTTGTAGTTACTACAGTTCTGCACATCCCCCTTATTCTTAAATATCGGCACCAGTACATGTCTTCTCCACTCCTCAGGTATTATCTCACTTTCCAAGATTCCATTAAACAATCTGGTTAAAAACTCCAGTGCCATCTCTCCTAAACACACCAATGCTTCTATAGATATGTCATCTGGTCTACAATTGAAATATTCAAAACAAGATTAAAGACTCATTTCTATTCACTTGCATTCCGTGACCTTCAGTAATACTGATGGTTTCCTCATTGTGATTATGTAATATTACTTCTATTTATTATTTATTTTATTTATGCTCATATATTTTATTTCTATTTATGTTATTTGTGTTATTTCTATGTTCTCTTTTATTCTTTTATTTTAAAACACTTTTGCCACAGCATTCCCATGTTGTTTTAAATGTGCTATATAAATAAATTGACATTGACTCATGATACGTTTGCTTACAAGTGTCATTTTCGATACACCCATTCCTAGGTATTTGACAAATGATCTAATAAAATGCCTTGCATTTTTCATTCCAACAGATGGTGCATATGGCTGACACTACAGCTTAATGAAAGAAAATTTAAATAGAAACAAATAATAAATAAAATAGGCTAACCCCATTGGTCCCCACTGACTGCAACACAGTGGTCTCAAATTTGGGTTCTGGGCAGGCTGCATGCCCTTTTTATAGCTGCCCATGAAATCTGTTATTTATTTCCACAATTTATTCCTGGTCTCAAATTACTACATTAATGAGAGCCAATCACTAGAAGGTTTAACAGGTGTGAATAAGACTAACACTCTCTCTCTCTGTCAGTCTTTAATTCTTGTTTTCTACGGTCATGCCTCACTTAATGATGGCAGGGTCCAGTGTGTCATAAGTCGATTTTGTCATTAAATGCATTGACATCTACTAAAGTGGAACGGGACGTTCCTCTATGTATGATATCATTTTCTCCACACTGACTTTGGATATAGTGCACCGCATTGGCATTGCTACATTCCATTCACAGAGCGCAGTGAAAATCTGGCCGTGTGCCATCATGACCTAATGGAGCCTACCCTAATAGACCTAATGGAATGTACCTTGAGCTAACCTAACCTAACATTAGCATAATATATGTCACATAAATTAATAATAATTATTGAAATACAGTAATAATAATACATTACTAACAATATTAATACTATAATATGACCGCTTACTACAGCATCTTGATGCTGATCGATTTCATTTACTCTATCTCTGTGGAAACTCTTATCGTTAAAGCGTAACATTGTTAGTAAGAATGCTGTTAATTGAGACATGGCTGTATTTAAATTTAGGTTTATTAAGCTATAGTGTCACTTTTTTTACCTCAATTATATGGCATTTAGTACTACATAGGATTCTCAACAACAGTGCCAATGTTTGTGATTTCACCATCTGTTGGAATGAAAAATGCAGTGCATTTTATTGCTACATGTACTGCAAAACACATTCTAATAGATGGTGTATCACAAACATTAACTCAGAATACGCTCAACAGAGATGGGCTCATATTATACAGATGTTCCATATTTCTGATTCAAAATCCTGTTGTATAGGAGGAACGCAAACGTTTGTATATGCAGTGCATTTTGATGTCATCTGTAAAGGTTGCCAATACGAGATGAGTTGATCTCACACTGCAAGATGTGCAAACAACACTGACAACATCTTCCAAGCCATGGCTTCATCCACATCTTTTTTTTTTTTGTTTGTTTTCTTTACTATAAAATAATGCTTTCATTAAACTTAACTGTCATCCACCATCCTAGTTTTGACATCAAGCCTTGAGTTTGTGAAAAATTCTGTAATTCTGACATTTGTGAGTGTAAATCTGTCAAATTGTGACATAATCTTCTAGTGTGTGTGCTTCAATAACTGAAGACAGACTAGAAGACAAAACATGCATGAAATCTGTTGAGTATGATTTAAAAAAATGTAGTCTATGCCAGGCATGATGCTTTTAATTCTGACTTAATTAGAACAACATAGTCTTAATCCTGCCTATAGTGATACTGCTAGTGCTGACAAATAAAATCTGCTTACTACCCTGCATGCTGATGATGTCCGTTCCAAATTCTGATATTTTTTCCAGTACCATTTATTATAATTAGGGAATAAACAACACTGACAGGTGGTTAGAAAACATTTCATTAAATTCATGGAAATTGGCCACCCTAAAGCATTTTGCACCACTTAACGTACGGCTGCATGTCCTATGGAAGTCTGCTGCCAATGCCACATTCAAGGCACAGCCCCCTAGGGACTGGGCGACTTGCAGTTAGCTCTAAAGCATTCCTGTGTATGTCAATCAAATTGCACTTAAGCTAAAAGGTAACAAACAAGCAGGTGTATATATCCAAATATATGAGGTACTGTATGATCAAAGACAAATCAAACTTTGAATACAACAACGACAGCTATTACAATGCAAATAAAAGTGAAATTAGTGCAGAAGTTGGTTACCAAAACACACTTCAGTATATGTGGCACACAACAAAGATTAAAATAAACAACAAAAAAGTGTGTGTGTGTTTTACACATACTGCATATGAGGAAAAGAATGAAAGCAGACATTGTTAGTCACAAAAACACCACCTATTTACAAGGAATAATAACAATCTATATATATAATTCACTAAGGGCACACAAGACACTGAGCACAAGTAAGACAAAGCCCTGCCCGCCAACTCTAACCCTCCTACCACCTCATGGGATACGCACAACAGAGCCATGCACGCCAACTGTAACCGTCCTCCCAAGTCCAGCGTCGCTCTCGAGGCACGCAACAACTCACCAAACACAGCCTCAGTCGCTTTCGTCTGTGCAAAAGTCCACATGCACCTCTGAGCCACGTTGACTTTACACCGCACGCAAGACAGAGAGCCACGATCGCCAACTCACAGAGCCATGCCCGCCAACTCTGACTAAGGGCATGCAAGACAGAGAGCCACGCCCACCAAAGCCCGCCCTCCAACTCTAAGACCATGGGATACGCCGCATTTAGTATATAAATGGATATAAATAATTGCACATTGCAACGATTCACCAAAATCTGTTGTATGTAAACGATACTGCTTAAAACGTTATTGTTTTTTCATCAGAAAACCTGGTTTCCACGTCCACCTATATTAGTTTAAATGGCCCTTTTACCACTCGCAATAGGGCGGACACGCTGACTTATCGTGTCGACTGCGCAACACAGTGAATGCGACGTCTATCTATATACAGTATGTCTATGTTTTCCGTAGCCTGCTACAGGAAGGTACTCTCTCGACCATTGGCATTAGTTTCGCTCCTTGCTATTTTTGTTATATTGCGATGGTTGTTTCCTAAGCCTTTGTTATACTGAATTCCTTTCTCACCGTTTTCCGTTCCTATTCTTACACGGCCATATGCTACGGCGGGCTTCAGCTAGTAACAAATAATTCATTACATTTATGTAGAGCTTTTCTCACTAGCCTACCCAAAGCGCACCACACAGGAAGGATGCGGGACATAAAGCCATGAATACATATTGTTCAAATGGTAACCACTCTTCAGCCCTTGTCAGGAGCTTCCAAAACAGGAGATAAAAAGGCTCATTAAGGAGGGGATTCAGCTTTTTAGGTCTGACTGACCTTAGCAACTGCTCACCACGCTAACCATGGGCTGCAGATTTAACTTGAGCTGGCCTGTTTTAAAAACACCAGTGAGAACAAAAACAGAAAGTCAGTCGCGCAGAACAAGCACAGACTGCAGCAGTTGACAATGAAGCCATTTTAATTATATAAAACGAAGAACAGTCTCTATTGAAATGATACAAATGTAGACCAGTAAGTACCATCAGATCACCAACCTGCGCTTCTGAAGATTTGTAGGATCTGACGCACTTGCCCAATTCTCCATTTTTTTTGAGCAGGTCTTTTCACATTTCTAAAGTCTATAAGCTATCTCTTTCCTCTTCCTCATATTCCACTCAAGGAAGATATCAGGGTTCAATTTAGTACAATTTGATTTGTCCTTATCAACACACTCCTGGGATGAAGTGCTAGGATTGTATATATATATATATATATATATATACACTCACCTAAAGGATTATTAGGAACACCATACTAATACGGTGTTTGACCCCCTTTTGCCTTCAGAACTGCCTTAATTCTACGTGGCATTGATTCAACAAGGTGCTGAAAGCATTCTTTAGAAATGTTGGCCCATATTGATAGGATAGCATCTTGCAGTTGATGGAGATTTGTGAGATGCACATCCAAGGCACGAAGCTCCCGTTCCACCACATCCTAAAGATGCTCTATTGGGTTGAGATCTGGTGATTGTGGGGGCCATTTTAGTACAGTGAACTCATTGTCATGTTCAAGAAACCAATTTGAAATGATTCGAGCTTTGTGACATGGTGCATTATCCTGCTGGAAGTAGCCATCAGAGGATGGGTACATGGTGGTCATGAAGGGATGGACATGGTCAGAAACAATGCCCAGGTAGCCCGTGGCATTTAAACGATGCCCAATTGGCACTAAGGGGCCTAAAGTGTGCCAAGAAAACATCCCCACACCATTACACCACCACCACCAGCCTGCACAGTGGTAACAAGGCATGATGGATCCATGTTCTCATTCTGTTTACACCAAATTCTGACTCTACCATTTGAATGTCTCAACAGAAATCGAGACTCATCAGACCAGGCAACATTTTTCCAGTCTTCAACTGTCCAATTTTGGTGAGCTCATGCAAATTGTGGCCTCTTTTTCCTATTTGTAGTGGAGATGAGTGGTACCCGGTGGGGTCTTCTGCTGTTGTAGCCCATCCGCCTCAAGGTTGTGCGTGTTGTGGCTTCACAAGTGCTTTGCTGCATACCTCGGTTGTAACGAGTGGTTATTTCAGTCAAAGTTGCTCTTCTATCAGCTTGAATCAGTCGGCCCATTCTCCTCTGACCTCTAGCATCAACAAGGCATTTTCGCCCACAGGACTGCCGCATACTGGATGTTTTTCCCTTTTCACACCATTCTTTGTAAACCCTAGAAATGGTTGTGCGTGAAAATCCCAGTAACTGAGCAGATTGTGAAATACTCAGACCGGCCTGTCTGGCACCAACAACCATGCCACGCTCAAAATTGCTTAAATCCCCTTTCTTTCCCATTCTGACATTCAGTTTGGAGTTCAGGAGATTGTCTTGACCAGGACCACACCCCTAAATGCATTGAAGCAACTGCCATGTGATTGGTTGATTAGATAATTGCATTAATGACAAACTGAACAGGTGTTCCTAATAATCCTTTAGGTGAGTGTATATATATATATTTTTGTTAATGGATGGGTTTATGGTACGGTATTCCCTTGCCTGGCTAAGATAACATACCAAAGGAGGCCCAATAGGAAGAATGGGTAGGCATCCCTGCTTATATGCGTGCTGCTCTCTGCCTCAACCTGGAGGCAGTAATATTGGATGAACAGACCAAGGCTGCCTCCCTCTATTAGCTATGTGGCAGAGCCCCTCTGGTGTGGCTCCACTTCGGATACCCACAGTGCTGTAAATAATCTGTTGCCGTGGAGTGTAGCCTCATTGAGTTAGTTCTTCAGGTGCCACCAGAGGGTGCTGCTGGGAGAGAATGCCTTTACTTTATGGCAGCTCTACCTGACTCAGAAGTGCTTTTGGGATGCAATATTCTGTCACTGAAAATACTTCCAGGTCTGGCATAAAAGCAGCCACTCCACCTGTTGGAAGATGAGGAGGAGGAGGAGGAGGAGAAAGCTCATTTGAGATGATTGGAGAAATAAGGGGAAAAAAGTACACTCTCTGTTTAGGTGGAAAGAAGCCAATAACAAATATACAGTATTTTGTTTAATAAAATGGCCAATTTGAACCTGGGACTTATGCATTTGTGGTTGTTTGAATGGTTTGGGGCTTTGTTACATCCCCTATTATATATATATATATATATATATATATATATATATATATATATATATATATATATATATATATATATATATATATATAGGGGCATTGGCGGGATGACTGGCGCCATATATCACAATATATATATATATATATATATATATATATATATATATATATATATATATATATATATATGTACTGTATACACATACATACACACAAACACACATACATACACATTGTCAGACACACGCACTTAGGGGTCAGCCAAAAAGTCCAATTCAGTGCGGTAGCCTGACAGAAAAGAGGTTGGTGAAGAGTATTAATGCCTTTTCTCTTCTTCGTATACACCCGCAGAAGAATAACCCATTCTTTTCTTCACTTCCCACACGTCATTTCCGCCTTCCTGTTTCCTCAATACAATTTTTTTTTGTGAATTTCCCCTTGGGATTAATAAAGTATCTATCTATCTATGTATCTATGTATGTATCTATCTATCTATCTAAAAACCCATCTTGTTTGTCTTTTGTTGTTTTGCAGTTAAAAAGACCAGTATCAGTCTCAAAAAAGTACTCTCTTCTACAATAATACATGGGGAGGATCCCCAAATCTTTTTGTGCCCTTATTTGAGTCATTTACAACATATACATACTGCATACACACAGTATATATGTCTATACATATATAAAGTGAGAGCTGGAGTTCAAGCTTGGCAACTATTTGGATACAAAATGTACGCTATTGGGTAAAGAACATGGCCCTTTGTCCTGTGTTAAAATTATTTAAGTCTGACAGAATGGAGCATAATCTCCTTTGCTGGCTGGTATTCACAAGAAAATTGTAGTGCCACAGAATTAGTTTGGAATTACCATAACTTCTGTCAGCAGTTGTAGTTGGATGGTTTTCAATGCACTGTAAATGTATAAAAAAAAAATCCTGGCCTACAGTGGTGTGAAAAACTATTTGCCCCCTTCCTGATTTCTTATTCTTTTGCATGTTTGTCACACAAAATGTTTCTGATCATCAAACACATTTAACCATTAGTCAAATATAACACAAGTAAACACAAAATGCAGTTTTTAAATGATGGTTTTTATTATTTAGGGAGAAGAAAAATCCAAACCGACATGGCCCTGTGTGAAAAAGTAATTGTCTCCTTGTTAAAAAATAACCTAACTGTGGTGTATCACACCTGAGTTCAATTTCCGTAGCCACCCCCAGGCCTGATTACTGCCACACCTGTTTCAATCAAGAAATCACTTAAATAGGAGCTGCCTGACACAGAGAAGTAGACCAAAAGCACCTCAAAAGCTAGACAGCATGCCAAGATCCAAAGACATTCAGGAACAAATGAGAACAGAAGTAATTGAGATCTATCAGTCTGGTAAAAGTTATAAAGCCAATTCTAAAGCTTTGGGACTCCAGCGAACCACAGTGAGAGCCATTATCCACAAATGGCAAAAACATGGAACAGTGGTGAACCTTCCCAGGAGTGGCCGGCCTACCAAAATTACCCCAAGAGCGCAGAGACGACTCATCCGAGAGGTCACAAAAGACCCCAGGACAACGTCTAAAGAACTGCAGGCCTCACTTGCCTCAATTAAGGTCAGTGTTCACGACTCCACCATAAGAAAGAGACTGTTCGTCAACTCAAGCTGAAGCGATCTTGGGTGCTGCAACAGGACAATGACCCAAAACACACCAGCAAATCCACCTCTGAATGGCTGAAGAAAAACAAAATGAAGACTTTGGAGTGGCCTAGTCAAAGTCCTGACCTGAATCCAATTGAGATGCTATGGCATGACCTTAAAAAGGCAGTTCATGCTAGAAAACCCTCAAATAAAGCTGAATTACAACAATTCTGCAAAGATGAGTGGGCCAAAATTCCTCTAGAGCGCTGTAAAAGACTCACTGCAAGTTATCGCAAATGCTTGATTGCAGTTATTGCTGCTAAGGGTGGCCCAACCAGTTATTAGGTTCAGGGGGCAATTACTTTTTCACACAGGGCCATGTAGGTTTGGATTTTTCTCCCTAAATAATAAAAACCATCATTTACAAACTGCATTTTGTGTTTACTTGTGTTATATTTGACTAATGGTTAAATGTGTTTGATGATCAGAAACATTTTGTGTGACAAACATGCAAAAGAATAAGAAATCAGGAAGGGGGCAAATAGTTTTTTACACCACTGTATATCTAATGTTGGTTCAGATATTCAAGCAAGTTGTTTTCTGCCAGAGGTTCCACAGTTCCCTTGGCCGTCTTCTGAGTAGAATGGCTCGGGTGTAAGAGATATAACCTTTAGGAAAAGTTCATTGAACCATTTTTGATTATGGCCTACTGTAAATTTTCTTAAATTGTGACCACTAGCCAAGGTAAACACCTAAAAAACTCAGTCAGTCAAACTATTATACACAAGATGTTGCTAATATCTGCATGTAGAAGTAGAGATTCCAACAATGTAGGACATTTAGCAGATAAGCTGCAGTGACTGTTAGGAAGTCACAATGTTAGATCTGAATACACAACGGGAGGATGAGATGCCCTGTGTGCTGGCACTCTACACACTCCATCAAAGCCTGGGCAATTGTACACATACCCAAACAGACCAGTGGTGTAAAAATGGTAGCACATTCCCAAATTGTTCAAAAGCAAACAATTCTTTATTTACAAGTGCCAGAAAAATAACCATTCAGTGTCATGCAATAACTCATAGTCCACAGCAATAGATTTACATCAGAAATAAGTGATGGTGAATATACTGTATATAGTATTTACAGTGGCTCAAAAGAAAAGAAGTTGAAAAAATAACAAAAACATACAGTTCCTCCTCGTCCTGACATGAAATAAAAAAGCATTTATCAAAAACAAAAGTGGAAAAAAATGGCACAGGCACAATAAACAGTAAAAACTCAGTGAAAACTCTAATGATGTACACAGGGAAGCTTTATAAAAGACTGTATGTACCACAATCACTTGCTGCTGTTTTTACTCTCCAATGCCAGACATTCAACCCAACTGGTTTACCTGATGGTGGAATCACATCAGTGATGCCTCTGCAACAGTCAAACCTTTTACTAGCTGGTAAACCTGTCACCACAAACATGGACTTCATTGGACATCCCTCCCTTGGCAAACACAAAGTAACACCAGGCAGTTTGTCACCCAGCAGCTCAAATCGGGCATACAAGATCTCACATCTGACTTTGAACTATCAGTGGCAGCATCTCCCAGAGTGTCACTTCATGCTGCTGCCACAGCCGTTGCTTTCTTCCTGAACCTCCTCAACTCCCCCACAGGTAAGTGCACTCTATATAACTACAGTCACTATAAAAGAAGTGAAAGGATATAATTAGCGCTATATGAACGTTACAAAATCATCTTTGTGATATGGCCTACCTATCACAGAGTCTGAAACTTGAAAGTACCCCTTTATGAGAAGGGCCTAGGAGCCATAGTGGATTTTAAGATTGTGTACAGAAAGGATCAAAAAGGCTAATAGGATGTTAGGTTATACAGTATATCATGTGGAGCACAAGTTATGAAGGTTATGCTTAAATTGTACAACATGCTAATGAGGCCTCTTCTCGAGTACTCTGTACAGTTTTGGTCTCCAGATTAAAAAAAAAAGACATAGCATTGCTAGAAAACGTTCACAGGTGAATGACTAGGACGAGTCAGCTATGAGGAGAGATTGAAGGAGTTGAACCGCTTCAGTTTTAGTAAATTGAGATTAAGAGGAGACATGATCGAAGTGCTGAAGAAATGAAAAGGAACTAGTACAGTGAATCTAAGCTGTTACTTTAAAATGCTGCCACAGCTGATTGTATTGCTGTTTCTCAGCACCTGAGTAATGGTTTGATTGCTAGCTGGTCTGCCCTTAACATGAAGTTCTTATAGTCTTCCATTTGAATGCACTTCTCATTTGACTGAAGCCTCTAAATTGCCCTTACTGTAATAGTACAGAATTCAATTCCCAAGCCCCCAATCCAAAAAGCACCTGAATTAAAGGGA
Organism: Polypterus senegalus; assembly: GCF_016835505.1. Lineage (NCBI taxonomy): Eukaryota > Metazoa > Chordata > Cladistia > Polypteriformes > Polypteridae > Polypterus > Polypterus senegalus. The sequence goes on from NC_053161.1 coordinate 56,115,829, forward strand.
TGCCATTGCACAGCAGATGATTATTGCTTCACTTCCTGGGTGCTCCCTGCATGGAGTTTGCGTGTTCTCCCCGTGTCTGCAGGTTAGGTGCATTGGCGATTCTAAATTGTCCCAAGTGTGTGCTTGGTGTGTGTGTGTGTGTGTGTGTGTGTGTGCGCGGGTTTGTTTCCTGACTTGCGCCCTGTGTTGCCTGGGATTGGCTCCAGCAGACCCCTGTGACCCTGTAGTTAGGATATAGCGGGTTAGATAATGGACGATGATTATTGCCCACCTTAATAAAAATACAAGTGTCTGTGTGTCCATCTCAATCCTGTGTCTCTGCTATACAGTATGTCATTTGGTATGGGATTTATAAAAGCACTGCTAGTGTTTGTGATGTGCCATCTGATGATAATAAAAAAGCAATATGTGCATTATAAAATAAATTCCAATAGACCAGTGTTTCTCAGACTTGGTCCTGGGGGCACACTGTGCTCTGACATGAACTGTCAAGTGTGGGACCTTATATAGACAGGTGTGTGCCTTTCCAAATCATGTCCAGTCAACTGAATTTACCTCAGATGGACTCCAATTAAGCTGCAGAAACATCTCAAGGATGATCAGGGGAAACAGGATGCACCTGAGCTCAATTTTGAGCTTCATGGCAAAGGCTGTGAATACTTATGTACATGTGCTTTCTCAGTTTTTTTTATTTTTAATAAATTTCCAAAAATCTCAAGTAAACTTTTTTCATGTTGTCATTATGGGGTGTTGTGTGTAGAATTCTGAGGAAAAAAATGAATTTAATCCATTTTGGAATAAGGCTTTAACATAAAATGTGGAAAAAGTGATGCACTGTGAATACTTTCTGGATGCACTGTATATACAAGCTGCTTCTCATTCTTCTTATAAAGAAATTTCCCCCTGATAGGAGCCTGACAGTAAAGGTAATGGTTATGATCCAGGTTATTTCTAAATTTTCCTAAATTCTTTTTGCCTTTTCTATCCCCAAAGGGAATTTTAAAGCAATCCAAATTTATTTTTGTCATTTAAACTACTGTACACAATTTCAATAACCATGTTAAAATACTTTCATGCAACATCATCTTTGTTTTGATATGGCAGCAACATTTTGTACTCCTTAGTACAATGTTTCTATGCATGGATGTCTAGAAGTGCACGATGCATGTCATCATAAAGGTCAGCATCATACACTTTCTGGTTATCTGAGATTGCAGATAACAACTTACATTTCTGGCATATGAGCTTCTCATTTCGACTTTCTCATTAAAGACTTTTGAATTTTTGTCTTGGTTAACAACATACATCTCATCTTCAGTTACTCTTCCTTTAAAAACACCTCTGTCTCTACTCAGGCAGTACAGTCAGTGAGGGCTCAGCAGAACAAGCAATGACTCCTAAAGTTTTCAGGTCACAGGACATCCCACCCCAGCTGTCCTTCATAAAAAGGATTGTGACAATGGATTTGTTTCATTGATTTACTTACCTGTCTCTCTCATCTTAAACATAATCCAACTTAAAAAATCTTGGTACATTTCTAGTTTAGTGATTGTCTGGGCTCTTTCTTTTCATTACAGGATCTCAGAACCCTTATACTCCCTTCTGACCTGTCCCCTGTTCCAACACAACCCCACTTTTATACAGAAAGGACACATGTGAACTCACCATTTTGACCTTATGGCCCTGTGTTTGTGTAGGTAGATAGCTCTGACATGATCTGAACCAAAGATGCCCAGTGGGCAAATTCTCCTTTGGACTTTCAACATATCTGGACCAGATGAACCTCAGAGTCTTACTCACAGCCACCCTTTGAAATTGGGTTGAAATCTAAGTTATCAGCTAGACCTCATCACACCAGGGTTGTCCATTTGGTCTGGTATAATGATCCCTTTCCCTCTTTGGATAGAGCTGCTCATTTTCTTGGCTTCCTTTTGGTGCTGCTCACTGAACTGACCACTGTTCTAGTCAACATGTTTCACTAGGGAAATACAGAGGTGGTTGCTATTGCATTGGCCTGGTTTAACAAATCTAGCCTAGTAATATTGAGGCTTTGATTTTCAGATGTGTGTGTTGAGATATCGTTCTTTTCACTCATCCATTGCCTGCCAGGTTAAGTTAAGTTATCAGTCATTAACATTACAGATATCAACCTCTTTCACATGGTCCAAGCGGGCGCAAGGAAGTTGCTACGTGGCTCCTGATGCCAGAATATGTCAGACAATAGAATAGGCAAATAAAACCGGTTTTCTTATTTTTTACCTTTATTTGGTATTTTTATTATTATGTTTGATTTTTTTACCTTTCTTCTGCATGTTTGGCATATTTTGATATTTTCTTCCTAACCCTAGCAACTGGACAAACATACAGGTGCACAAACACACACAGACACCTATCCTTTTATTAAGGTGGATGGATGAAAAGCCAGAGTGGTATTCAGTCTTGAGTAGCAGCCTAAGGATGTGCAGGGCAAACCATGTGATTCAGCAGTCACCAAAAAGAAAAAGAAGAACATCGTGAACTCCTAGAGTTTTGTAGTCACAGGTGTCACAACAGGCCACAGAAGTGAATAGAGCGATTAAAGGGGGCCCTTAAACAAATTTAACCTCAGTCTGAAAATAAAACATGAACTGCATTACATAAATGAAATGGAGTATAAACATTTCAAAAAATCCCTAAAAAATAATGTGCACCATTTACAAGTGCAGTAGAAGCCTCTCCCCAGAATGAATCTGAATGTGTAACACTCAGGCATAACGTCTGGGTCTGCTAGTATAAAAATCTGGAGTGTTCTTCACTTGACGTTCTCATATATGTAGAGATTATATTATAATTGTATGAATATATCAGCTTCTGAAACAAAACATGTACCTATTCAAATCTCAAGTTTATCTGATAGTTCTTTTACCAGATTAGACACATTTCCAATTACAGTGTTATTTTGTGTTTGTACCATGAAAATAACAGTTAAAACTAACAATACATGCAATAACCTGTTACTTAATAAGATAAAAATGATATATTCCCAAAATGTTATATTATTTTAACCTTGTCTTTAACTGTTCATTCTGTTTATATGAAAAGTCCGAGGAAACGCATATGCAACTGATTAATTTTCTTCTGGTTTCGCAACACTGTTTGCTTTTTAGCTCTCATTTTCAAATAAAAAATTATGTGTAGGTATTAAAAAAAAGTTCAGGAAATCTAAAAAATAAGGAAAACGAAAAAAAAATGTCAATTCATTCACAAACAGTAGAACATATATGAAATACAATTCATGGAATTAATCATAAATTTAAAAATTTTTAACTTTATTGAATATCTATACTTTAAAAATAAAAATTATAAAACAAAGATTTCATTGATCATAAGATAAATTATTAAATTAGTTCAAACAACCACTGTAATTATCGATAAAATTATTTTCTTTCATTGACAAAGTAACATGCGACAATGAAAAACAAACTTACCAACTGTTAGTGTTCAAATGCAGCCAATCATACGTGATACGTTTTCAACACAAATACTTACTAGCATAACACTAAGTTACATCATTTTACCAATGAATTAATAACCTCTCATGGAAATTCAGAATCAGCACAATGAAGAAAATTTCACAAACACTATTAAATCACTAAAAGCACTGTATTTTAAGCAGAAAACCAAAAAAGTGAAAAGTAAATTAAAAAAACACACAGTTCAGAACAATTGTGGAACACAATTTGCCTTAAGATAATTTGATTAACAGATAAACCTGCAGAATTAACTTTCAGGAAAGCATATTGAAATGATGCCAGTCAATCAACGTGGTGAGGTAAATTCTAGAAAATCCCTAGGCAATCCTATGAGGCAATAAACTTTTATTATACCAGATGTGTCACAATGATCCATACCAAACGTCAGAAGTATACTTCCATATACTAACTATAACTAGCTAGTTACAGTATTTTGTTAAGGGCATTGATGGTGCCAATCTGCCAGTCTTTTGTAAAGCACCACATTTAATGCATAAAAAAATCTGGATTGTTCTCCACTCAACTTTCCTTATACCTGTTCACGTAAAGTAGATACAACTTCTGCTGTCCAATTGTAATGAAACTTTAAATTTGTGTGTTTCTTACAAAATTTCAATCACTTATCTTGGTTTATATTGTAAGTTTATATGGCAAAGAACTACGTCCGATAATGCAATCAAACTGAAATTTCAAATCTGATTGTTTTTTGTGGTCAGTAATGGTCTGTTATAATCAGTAATATACCACTTCCTGTCACCTGATCAAGGTCAAACTTTGTATCCAACGATAAGTAATGACCATACAAAATTTAAATTATTTACCTCTATTTATATAATGGTAGTAATGCATATGTAATAGTGCCGATACCTGTTAAGATATCATTTCTGGTTATCTGATTGAAGGTGAAATTCTACATCTATGTATTTCTTACCCTAACTAATGACAATATAACATTTCAATTATTTTTCTCTTCTTATAATGCAATTTCACGTGAAAAACTGCTATACAAAATTTCAATTAACTGTCTATTTAAACTATGTACCAGTGTATTTAAAAAATTTTGAAATGCGTTTGGGTAAAGTGCCACTTCCAGTTGACATATGTTGCCCAAACATTGATAGAAAACTAACATTTTGATATAACACTGATATGCCAAATGTCATTTATGTAGCTCAGGGCATTCTCAAGTTATCATGTTTCTGTACACACACACACAGGCTTAATTGCAGAAATGGTCAAAACATGTTCAGGAGTGTATGAAACTTGGAGAGTCATTAAAGTCTCGTTTTTTGTTTTTTTTTTTAATTACTATACTTTGTCTGTACTATGTATACAAGAAAGTTATAACTCAAAACAGCCAACAATACCACATGAGCATGTTATCACAACAAGCCCATCATCTCGGATTCCAGGAAACAATGAGAGATTACTAACTAGCAAAATGCAGAAAAAACAAATGTATTTGATAAAGAGCGGACTCGGTGCCCTCCATTGACAGTACTGAAACATGGAGCTGGACACAGAGTACTGACCTGTGAAGTCCTCACCCAGGCATACCTATGGTCCATGCAGATATGTAGGTCTGGTTGTCTGCTCTGATCACCACTTTGAGAAACTGGGAGAGTAAAGGGACAGAGCAAGTATGTCTTAATGTTAGGCAAAGAAAAATCTATTGTGCACAAAGACAATTTTCCTTAACAGGAAGAATCCTATCCCTCCTACCATAACACAATGATAAAGTCATATTTTATAGCAGGTTAAACTAAATAGAAAATCCTCTGTAAGGAAAGCTTGAAGAATTTTAATAAGCATGCCAGCTCTCTGCCAAACATGTCTTGCTGTTTTCGTAGATGAAGAACCAGTTCAGACTGGAGTCTTGTGCCATATAACCTGAACTGGCTAGGGAAAAGGAGTTGTGTGCATCCACCATACAAGTGTGTGACTAAACTGTATTTGATGCTTACTGGGAAAATAAAACACAAAAAAAGAAAGCACTCACTTTAAAGGGACTCTGGAGTTATGGTTCATTCTGTTTGTTGTCCCTCACCTCTTCATGACTTGCCAGCAGTTCAGTATGGCAATTGTAGTAAATGGTGACCTCTGGGTGTTTTGGAACTCCCCACAACTCCATCAGCTTGATCCCCCTCTTCATCTTGCATTTTTAACTTTTTGGGTGATCAGATTGGTTGTGACATGGCTGTTGCAGAAACTTCAAATGTTGGAGCATCTGATAAAAGATGGCAGATGTAGCTGACCATGTACACCTTATTCCACTCGACCTTGTGTCTTACAGGGTTAGATGTAGACATTAAATAAGCTGATTGAATAATTCGGCACCCACAAGATATTTTCTATGTTTGGTGGTGTGTGTTCTGGTGGCTGAGCATTCACCAACTTCAAGGCCTCCAAAAGGAAGTGGCAAGCTGTGCCATAGTGCTTGGGTAAGACAAATTGTGCGGCCATGAGGCAGTCACCTTCAGATCTCAACAGAAGCCAAGCCAAATGAGCGGTTTTGAGTTTAGACAGGTTCTGGACTAAAAATGACAGGAAAAACGTAACAATAACTCTGGGATTGAGCATATTATTTGTTCTTATCTTTAAAAAATGTTGATAATCATGCCTCTGAAGTACGCTCTGTTCCCACAACTTTAGACTCCATTAAACACATACATGAGTGAAATGGCTCATTATTAATGTACTAATACTAACTCATCAATCACAATGGCATCCTTATTGACGATAATAAATCTAAAATGTCTCCCTTTACATTAATGAAAATAACAGGCCCCCATTTACAGTTGTTTCCCACTTTATGCCCGACACTGCCAGGTTAGGCTTCGGCCTCCTGTGACCTTGTACTGGATTATGTAGCTTTGTGACTGTTCTGTTATGGGATTGCAAACACACATGTAAAGCATTTGGTGGTTAAATCCAGTTTAGGGTAACATGGGTCTGCAGCATCAGATGCAAAGCAGGAACAAGGCAGGGTGTCCTGCCAGTCCATTATGGGGTTTACTCAGATGAGCCCTTTTAAATTTGCTAAGTAACTAGTCAGTGGAATGTAGAAGAAAAACTGGATTAACTGTAGAGAAACCCACACGGGCACAGAAAAACCTAAAAACTCCATACTGGGTACAGGTTTTGAACCCAGTATGGTGGATTTCTGAGCACTGCACTATTGTTTCAGCCCATTTTGAGATAAAAGCTAAAAAAAATAAAAAAGGAAGCCATATTAGTTTTCAAGTAGTAAATAAGCCCATGGATGATCTTGTAGAGCTTGTCTGCACATCTAATGGCCCCTGACAGTTAAAATACAGATGTTGTGAACTAGAGAGTTCCAACACACCAGAGTCCAAAAAGAGATTCAAAAGACCTAAATGTGGGGAGAAAACCATTAAACCCTGGCTAGCCAGAAAAAGAGCAAATGTTGGATCTTTATAAATAAAAAGATCTATTATAAAAAAATTAAACATGCTTAGAAACAATAAGCTCCAGAAAGAAGGCAGTGCCTTCAAAATAGGTAATCTCAAGGCCATCAAAAAAAAACCCACCACCACAAGCATATTCAATAAACAAATGGGACTGTGGGTTATCCTCTGCCTTTATAGGGCTCAGGACAGTCTCTTGTAGTGTTGGGCAGGTGGTCCACCTCTAAAGGGACCACCAACAAAACACAAGGAACACAGCAGAAGGATTATTGACATATACTGTACACACTAAATAATCAATATCATTAATGTAAAAAACAAAAACAAAAAGACATGTGATATTTGAACCCCAGTTGGGAGTAACCTTGGCTGAAACATAACAGCAGTAAAATTTCTTACTGTATTAAGATTCATCATGCTGTTCCTTCAAAGTGCTCAGGGTAGCTTCAGCTATGCACTCACACTACACGATTGCTTCCTTTCCAACCCCTTTCTTCATCTCAATCGACCTTTGGTGCTAACAAAAGAAAAAGTGTGTCAAAAATGGCTCTGTTTGTAACTCAAAAAGCTGCACACTGGCCGGCTGTAGACAATCTGATACTCATTTGTAAAAAAAAACATATTTAAGTACCTTACCAGTCCCAGGATACCAAAGCAGTCTGCATTTGAAATGCAAGTAGAAATACGAGGAGTTTGAATCATTTCCATTAAAATATTGGTTAATGCATTAAAGGCCTGGGAATTCGATTAGGACGAAATATTGAGACAGGCACATATGTGGCATCAGAGGGGCTGTCTACTCCCATGACTGTCTGGGGCTGAGGAAACACCACAAATGTTTTAATTTTGTGTTACTTTCCATCACTTAGCAGCCAAGGGCTGCACTCATTCTTAGTGAGCAGATGATCGAAAAGCCAAGGCCTGTGATCTATAAACCCTGGGGCAGTCAGTCGGGGATTTATCAAGTTAGCTTCTCAGAGGTAGCTTGGGACAGGCTTCTTTATTTTAAAACAGGATTACTGTAGAAGCATTATCCGTTTTTAATTGGATCTGATCTGATGGTAACTTGTCATCATTGTATGAGAACTTGTTCTTATTTTCTTTCAACTGGACTGAGTGTAACACAAAAGTGAATGAATAATGTTCATTGTTCACATATGAGCTGTGGTGGTCTTATTTACAAAATTCATGTAGCAAAGAGTAACATCGACAACCTCACAGCATTTTGGAGCCCAGGTTAATTCCAGACTGGACAGCCACTTCTCCAGATCCCAAAGGATGACGGTATTAGGCAAGCTGGGAATTCATAACTGGTTTGATTGAGACAGTGTGGAGAGTTCTAGTGCATGCCTTGTGAGGGACGGCTGCCCCAATGATGGTTGGTCTCTGCTTCAGAACAGCTCTAGATGTCTAGTGAACTGTAAAGAAAGCACTGGGTCCACTCACAAAGTGCTGCAGGTTTTCACTGGAGGTTCATTTTTGGTTGTTTGTCTGACTTCTGTTGTTTTCTCACTGTTCTGAACTCAGTCTGTGAATTCAGAATTAGTCAGCACCATGGAGCTGAGAAAAGCTGTTCACTAGTTTTTTGAAAACCTGATCCACAAGACTATATTTACTCTGTGGCTGGTCAATTAGCATTTTCATATTAGTATTTATCTGAAGAACAGGTAGTTTGCACTGAAGAGGCTAAGGTGTAAGCATCAGGGAATATTCATTTCCTCTACATGGTTCATTATATGCTGCCATAAAAGTCTGTTACAACTAAACTTACCTCTTTTTAAAGCTGACCAAGCAGAAAACATAATAGGCACATCAAAAGGTGTAAAACACAATGTTAAGGACTAAAAATGAAAGTTTTAGAATGGAGCAATGGTCCATGATGAAGAAGAATATAATATTAGTAGTTATACATTGTAATAAACAAAACAGAATTCACAAAGGGTTGAGGACCCAGCTAGTAATCCAAGTATAACTGATTGCAAAAATAACAGAGAGGGTTTACACAAAAACATGATAATGTCTTTTCATAAGCCAGTCAAAACAAGGCTGGGGCAAAATGGTGGTTGAGCTGGTTAAAGGACAAAAGACGCTGACGGAGAGGTGCAAAGCGTTTTAAGGAGGGACGGATCTACAAGTTTTTTCGTAGCCTCTGGTAATTCTAGTGTTAAAAGGCAGGTGAGGTGGAAGAGACGGGCTCAAGAGCCTGGAATCATGAAATGATGTCATTCGTTGTCCTGTCGCCAAATGTTGTATCTGCAGGAGAAATCAGAGGGGACACCTTAGGGGACAGCACCAGCTCTTGTCTTGGGGTGGAATTATCATTGGATGAGCCCCGTAGTTGACTCCCAAGTGCACGTGTGTGACAACATACTTCAGAAAAGACATACAATGAAGGAAATGTGGTGGTGTGGCAGTGTACATGAAAGGTAATAATCAGGGTCAAGATCGATGCAGAAGAAAAGAAACATTCAGAATCAGTGAAGGTTACGTTATTAAGGAAGTCAGGCCAGAGATTTAGTGATCCGAGTTAGCTACAGGGCATCAAAGGGGAGTCATATCATGAGCAGCATGTGTATAAAGAAGATGTGGTGATTGTGGATGAATATAACTTTCCAAATATTGATCTGGGAGCCTCTCTTGAAAACAGAGAAGAGCAAACTGAAATCGTACATATTATAAGTAACTGTTTTCTCACCCAGGTCGTTTCAAGCTTAACATAGCATCATTCCTGTCTAGTAATAAAGTCAGAACAAAAAGAAGTCCTTTATTAGAGGAGTTATACACTGTGAAGCTCTTCCTTTGCATACACAGAAATACACACCAAAACAAATACTTTTAGATTTCACAAAGCTTAAGCGGATGAAAAAACTTCTAGGAAACCCAGAATGGGAACATAAAATTAAATAATAGAGGGTGTTACTTCAGACACAAATCCATCCATACCCAACTAAGCTCATTCCAAAAACAAATAAAATAAGAACATTAAAGAACTGGCCAAAATTAATGGATAAGGATAAAAACTGCCACAGAACAGAAAATTAAAATAGACAAGAAGAATAACAAAAATTAAGAGACAAACAGAACCTGAAAAAAGAAATGCAATGGAAATAAAGAGAAACTGCAAAAAGCTTCCCAGTAATACCAAGAGGAATGCATCAAAAGAATTTCTGGGAGCTGCAGAGATGGACAGGTGTATCTGTGTGAAAAATAATGTTTTTTTACAGATTGTTAAATAAGACTTGTAATAATCTGTGGTGGGCTGGCGCCCTGCCCAGGGTTGGTTTCCTGCCTTGCGCTCTGTTTTGGATGGGATTGGCTTCAGCAAACCCCCATGACCCTGTAGTGAGGATATAGCACGTTGGATAATGGATGGATGGATGGACTTGTAATAATTGAGTGCTATGTTAATAAAGCGATATAAGATGCAGGTTTTAAGAGTTCAGAAAAGTATATCTTATAGGAAAAATGCTAAAAAAACCTAAGAAAGCCAGAATGGAATGCACTCTTGAGGATTTATGGCATGTATGCAATAGACTGATGGGATATATGTAAAAGTGAAAGCGAATACTAATAACAGTGTCATGACAATTAGATTATACAATCTTTCAGCTCAGATAAAATAACAAGAGTGTGTGTGTGTGTGTGTGTGCTTGTAAGAAGATATGGAACAAGTGCTTGTGATATTTTCGTACTTAGCTATGTGGTCATGACAAGAGTAGCTTCACTGACAAGTAACAAGGCCTTTTAGAAATGATCAATTGTCCATAATGTTATAATGTTATTAATAAATGTTAATGGTTAACAATTTTTTTACAATTTCATCCCCCTGTTTTTGTTATTATTGCAATAAAATATGACAATTATATTGACGGTATACTTCAAATAGTATTGTACTAACACAATCCTGCTGTGATTTTATTATTAGTAAGCACTAGAAGACACAGACGCATACAGCAGGTATAAAATAAGGTATTGGGCCAACAAGGGTTCAAATACTTTTGCATTTTTTTTTTTTTTGCCACATCATATCGATGATCTTCACCACACACACACACACACAAACAATACCTTGCTTGAAAGCCACAGGTGTCCGCTACACATGCACATGCTAATCACATGGGTACAGTATGGACAGTTGACTTTTAATGTGATATGAAATCATACATGGGGGGCTTCATGAAATGCCACACAAAAAAATTCAAAATAACCCAGTAATTATTCTGTACAAGGAATACCCAAGTTGTCTGCACCAATCAAAAGATCTCAACATTTCAAGTGACCCATATAACATCCTCAAAATGGAACTTGGCGCAGCCAGCCTCTGCATTACATTTTCACATGCTCTCGCATACAACTTGACAGAACAACAGCAAGAATATAAAAGTGCCATATCAGTACTTACAGCATTTTCTCCCAAGTAAAACGAGTCCTCACTTGCATTGTGTGTGTTTATTTGGCAAATAAAGTAATCAATAACAAATTATGATCAAGTTTTCTGCAATTAACTCTTTTAGGGTTAATTATTTCTTACCTTTTGTCCCAGGGCTGAATATTTTTCCAAAAAACTCAAGTTTCTAAAAAGCACACAAAGCAATGGATTCACACATTAATGAACATTGTTATTAATATCATTTTACCTCTGTGTCGGAAGTCAGTCTGGTGCACACCTTTAACAGGATGCTTGATGACCACTGAAAACCCAGAAAGTGTCATATGAAAAAAGCAATGCAGAATCTCCCTCTTAAAACAATCTTGTTTTGTAGCCTGATTGAAATAGAAAAAGAAAGATGAATATCAAAAAAGAATACTGGTAGATTATTGTCAGGAGAGGATGTACACTTATAGATGGGGAAAAAAGAAAGAGTACTATACAAGGAAAATAATCAAACAGTATTTGGGGGTACAGTGGGAGTTAAGAAGAGGGTCAAAGCACGAGTGACAGTGATGGACATGAGAAAGATGAAGGTTAGTCAATTGGAGCAAATTTCCAAGCAGAAAGTTCTAACTATCCAGAATAGGTAGAAAGGAAAATAGTTACAACTATTTTTCCTTTGTTTTGTTTCCTGAATATTACTGTAATTTTTGTTTGTAATTGTTTAATCATGAATACAGTAACACCAGCATATGTCTGTTTTGTGTGTCGTATGTACCTTGGATGGGTTGTCGGAGCATCACAGTTTTAGATTACAAAGATGCCTACATACAGCTCCTTAGAAAGGAATTTTATACACGATTTCTACTCCTGCTGTAGACATTTTATTGCCTTCTTATTGCATGTGCCAACTCAGTTAATTAGGATAAGTCACTTTGTTATTTGGAAGTCTTTGCATTTTAAAACATTTTTTTTTTTCATTTTAACCGAAGGCACAGATATTTTGAATCATTACAGCTTCCAGAAATAAAGCTTACTGTGTAACATTTTTTTTTAATTCAATGAAAATAATTAAAACATTTGAAAATACATTTCTATCACCCTTACTTTATACCAATTGCTGCTCTCTTGGACCCCATTATGTTTGACTTAACTCCCTTCTATACACAAGTGCTTTAGACTCATCTTGTTTTAAAAAACCCTGGACTGCCCTCTAATGGCAGAAACAGGAACATCAACAATGTCTGATTTCAAACACATTCAAGAGAACTGGGCCTGGACAAAGAAACGTTTCAAAGGAGAACTTCATTAATGCTTCCATAATTATGAAATTCAGTTAATTCACAAGTTCCACAATTAAAAGGTTTAATGTATAGTTTAAATAATCTTACATTTATTCATTCAGCAATCTGAGCATGCTTTCATGGCCTAAGGATATAATGATTAATCAAACTTTAACATGAAGCAAATCCTCATATTGTGTAAGTAAATGCCAATCATAACTGGATTAATTCAACTGATTTTGGCTTAAGCTATTTTATTAACTTAATAATATAAAGTGAAATTTGCTTGATGGATTTCCATTCAGTCAGTTTGTGAACTTATTAAACATTTCATCACTGGGAGAAAGGCAGAAACCACTGAAAGCAGGATACCAGTTGACTGCAGAGCATACTCAAGTAGACACTAACACATGGTCACTTTGAGTTTGAGCTTGGGCAACATAACAGGAACATACTGTGGACATGGGGGGGAAAAAAGATTTCCTGAAAAATACATAAAATGACAAGAGAGAATGGGAAAACTCCACAGAATTGGTCAGTGCAGTTGACCTGGGGTCCTTCTCTGGATTCTTTATTCTAATCAGCTATATACACACACATTACATACTATTTTAATATACTTAGGACATGTTTGTGAGGAGGAGAATTAATAGTTCAATCAGACCTTAAAAGTTACTTTTTCAATCTAGAGGTGCCAATTTAAAAAAAAATGTTACGCGTGGACCATTCTTTTTTTAAATGAAGACTGAATATCTATTATTTTCTTTTAGGTCCTAAAGTTGGACATAAAACCTTAAATCAAATCAAATACAGTACATAGTCATATTATTTTTACACTCCTGTAGTTGCTTACTCCAGTGTAGAAATACAGAAAAATCCACCAAGGGTCTTTCCAAGATCTTGAAACAGTAGGTCATTAATTCATCTAAAAACAATATTATCTATTCTGATGCTTTATGGATAGGAGGCTTAAATTGTTCTCCTACTGTTTACCTGTTTATTGATAACACACCAACCAGCAAATATTATGCCTAGAACTAAGAAATATGATAATACCAAAGCTTAATTCACTACATGGGCATTTAATGAAGTTTCAGTGACACTTGTAAATCACAGTGTACACTGTGATCTTTAAACTGAGGCCTGTTTGGAATTCTCAGGATAAATAACACTGTAGATAGAAGACTCAATGACTATTAAATAACTTACTTACCACTATTAAATAGGCTCCTTCATTTTCAGCGTATTATTTTACCATGAATTACTTTTAAACACTTGGAATGCAGAGATTAACCATTTCCCTTATGTTTCATACAGTGCATCCAGAAAGTATTCACAACGCATCACTTTTTCTACATTTTGTTATGTTACAGCCTTATTCCAAAATGCATTAAATTCATTTTTTTCCTCAGAATTCTACACACAACACCCCATAATGACAACATGAAAATGTTTACATGAGATTTTTGCAAATTTATTAAAAATATAAAAACTGAGAAATCACATGTACATAAGTATTCACAGCCTTTGCTCAATACTTTGTCGATGCACCTTTGGCAGCAATTACAGCCTCAGGTCTTTTTGAATATGATGCCACAAGCTTGGCACACCTATCCTTGGCCAGTTTCGCCCATTCCTCTTTGCAGCACCTCTCAAACTCCATTAGGTTGGATGGGAAGCGTCGGTGCACAGCCATTTTAAGATCTCTCCGGAGATGTTCAATCGGATTCAAGTCTGAGCTCTGGCTGGGCCACTCAAGGACATTCACAGAGTTGTCCTGAAGCCACTCCTTTGATATCTTGGCTGTGTGCTTAGGGTCGTTGTCCTGCTGAAAGATGAACCGTCGCCCCAGTCTGAGGTCAAGAGCGCTCTGGAGCAGGTTTTCATCCAGGATGTCTCTGTACATTGCTGCAGTCATCTTTCCCTTTATCCTGACTAGTCTCCCAGGTTCCTGTCCCTGAAAAACATCCCCACAGCATGATACTGATGGTATTGGCCTGGTGATGAGCGGTGCCTGGTTTCCTCCAAACGTGACGCCTGGCAGTCACACCAAAAAGTTCAATCTTTCTCTCATCAGACCACAGAATTTTGTTTCTCATGGTCTGAGAGTCCTTCAGGTGCCTTTTGGCAAACTCCAGGCGGGCTGCCATGTGCCTTTTACTAAGGAGTGGCTTCCGTCTGGCCAGTCTACCATACAGGCCTGATTGGTGGATTACTGCAGAGATGGTTGTCCTTCTGGAAGGTTCTCCTCTCTCCACAGAGGACCTCTGGAGCTCTGACAGAGTGACCATCGAGTTCTTGGTCACCTCCCTGACTAAGGCCCTTCTCCCCCGATTGCTCAGTTTAGATGGTCAGCCAGCTCTAGGAAGAGTCCTGGTGGTTTCGAACTTCTTCCACTTACAGATGATGGAGGGCACTGTGCTCATTGGGACCTTCAAAGCAGCAGAAATTTTTCTGTAACCTTCCCCAGATTTGTGCCTCGAGACAATCCTGTCTCAGAGGTCTACAGACAATTCCTTTGACTTCATGCTTGAATTGTGCTCTGACATGAACTGTCAACTGTGGGACCTTATATAGACAAGTGTGTGCCTTTCCAAATCATGTCCAATCAACTGAATTTACCACAGGTGGACTCCAATTAAGCTGCAGAAACATCTCAAGGATGATCTGGGGAAACAGGATGCACCTGAGCTCAATTTTGAGCTTCATGGCAAAGGCTGTGAATACTTATGTACATGTGCTTTCTCAGTTTTTTTCATTTTTAATAAATTTGCAAAAACCTTTTTTCACGTTGTCATTATGGGGTGTTGTGTGTAGAATTCTGAGGAAAAAAATGAATTTAATCCATTTTGGAATAAGGTTGTAACATAACAAAATGTGGAAAAAGTGATGCGCTGTGAATACTTTCTCGATGCACTGTATCTCATTATCTTGCAATGACAGTGTGCTCTGTAATGGAAGTAATGCCAATGATGGGCCAAATTTCAGACCCCTTTGTGGTCACTGTTTACCTGCACCATACTTATTGAAGTGGAGAACAGTTGTCTCAGGATAGTAGCATTTTGAACTAGAAACATTTAAATAAATGCTTATTGAAAGGCAAATTAAACCAAGTGATTAGCACTACAGACTCACCACTTCAGAGTACTACACAGAATAACCACTGTTCACAACTCCTTTTTCATGGGGTAGATCTGATTAGCTGAATGCAGTTGCAGATCTTGTTGCTGGATCATGTCAGTTTAAACAACTGAAAACCACTGCCCATGTCACATTTACAGACAGACGGGTGACCTTCTGGCACAGTTGTACATGCTCCTTTTTGTGACAGCCACAAAAAATGTGTTTCCTGTCAGAGCTGGCACTGTACTTTAGGGTTAACAGCTATGGCATGTTCAGCTGTAGTCTCTCCCCCTTATTGCAATTTACTTGGGATATGTAAAACAAGACACATCAGACAAACGACCTTCTTCTTTGTTTGTGAGTTCCAAACTCCTGAGCAGCCTGACAAAGTCTGTACTGTATGAATGTTTAATAGCTACAGCAAGTTCAGATGCAGCCTCTGCCCTTTTATCCATTCTGTTTTAGATAGACAGACAGACAGACAGATTTTATTTTTCCCCGAGGGGAAATGAAACTTTACAGAAGCTTATGAAAAAAAATATTTCAAAGGAAAAGACATGAAACAATTACTCTTAAACAGAAGATAATTTATTTTAAGCTTCACCTCGCAAGTAAGCAACATTCTATTAGAGTTAGGTTTAATACACAGCTGAACCAAGTTGAGAAAAAATTCTTATATACAATAAAGCTATTTTAAAAAATCAAATCCAAAAATCAGATGATTCTGAGCAGCCAGAAAAAAATTGATTGCCTATAATCTACAGCATTTCAGAATTCATACAGGCACAGTGTAATATTTCCTTTATTTAAACCTACAACTATATACAGCTTGGATATACTAAAAAGTCAGCTCTCTCTCTTGTTTGTCAAATTTAGCAATAAGATTAAATGCACCTATAATACTCTGTATTATGGCAATTAGCTCAGAAATATGTGCAGGCCCAGTGTTGGCAAATACTAAACATTACATTGTCAGAAGCCATCTTTAGACTGAATGCAGAACATTTTAAAGGACAAACGCATGTTAATCTAGACTGTGAAAGGCAACAAATACTGCTTAGAGTGGACATGTTAAGCACCAGCAAGCTATTCACTGGAATGTAACAGATTGCTAGGCTGTTGAGAATTAAATAGACTAACAAACTTTGGTCACCTATAAATTGCAAACATTAAAGCAAACCGTACAGGCTTAAGAGCAACATATTCTTCTACACAGCCACTAAAAGGCTATTTTACTTCAAATATTATTTGTTCCCAAAAACTATTACTTATACCTCTTGCTTTGTGTTTAAGACCAGTGTAAAGTCAGTCACAGCTTCTAGTAGTCCTCTTCCAGTGTTTGAAAGCTGTCAAATGGATCATCTTTTCTCAAGTTTAAGAGCACATTTGATTACTTAGTTTTAGGACACCAAAAAAGCTGCTAAAAAATTAGCCCATATTAGACCATGAGTTGGAAACTCTGCATAGCATTTGACTGAACAGCTAAAACACTACACTTTAAACCTGATATAAATTAATTAACAGAGAGAAAAACAAAACAAAACAAAAAACATTATTAGCAGAGGTTTTTCAAATATTATCATATCATTAGAAAAGTGCATAAAGTGCAGCATTCTTTTCACAGTTTCTTCTTTCTCACATCAGTTGCTGCTCACTTCATCAGTTGTTTCTGGAGTGTCCGAAGTTTGTCCATCAATAATGCCTTTGGCACGCCAAATTTTCACTGTACGATCACTAAGAAACAAAGAAGAAAAAAAAATGTTAGCTTAAGAAGGGAAGAGTCACTAGCCTAAAATAAGATTATACATCATAAGCTAAGCTTACTAAGTGTACTAAGTAGGTAAATGAAATATCAGTATAACAATTTTTCAGAAGGACTGGGACATAAGATTAAAACCATCTTTGCTTTAATCATTTTCAGATATGTATATAGCAGTAACAACTACAAGCAGGTGGAATCCAATCTGATTCCTAGCTGGTAACATTTTGATTAGAAATTACATATTTTACTGTTTTTGTTTGGTTTCCACAGAGAACACCATTGTCCTCCCACAATCCAAGAACCTCACATGTTGATGACAGAATTAGCCCCATGTGAGTGAACGTGGTATGTCAAAGGACTGGTATCTCCTGGTTTCAGCTCCATATGATTCAATTTCCTAAAATTGCTTAAAACTGTTGCTACTATTTGCTAGATAGTATGTTCTTCTACAAATGATAATTTACTTCAATGGTTTGTAGCTTTAAGGTACATTCTTATGATGTACTAGGAATGCTAAAACACAAGGAAGGTTTGCAGTAGTTTGTTGTCCCAACTTTAAATCTAGTCATGCATTGTTTGTTATGACTATGATGGAACTTACTCTGATGCTGTAAACACAAGGGAAGAATTGGTGGAAATCGCATTTATAGGACTTTCATGGCCCTTCATTTCTCCCAGAGATGAAAAAGAATCCACATGCCACAGCTTCAAGACACCGCCTCTGCAACCACTGAGAAGGGCCTGACATCCTGGCACAATCCCCAGAGCACACACCCAATCCCTGTGAGCATTTGGAACTTGCTGGAAAAATTAAGTGTTTTAATAGTTAGGATATGCTAAAGGGGCTAACTACCTGTAATAATCAAGGTTCTACATGAGACCCAAAAATTCTAGAGGCACTTGAGAAAAAAAAAAGAAAAACAAACTAATTATATCTTACTTTAAATTCAAAACAGTACATTGAAAAATCATCTGCAAGTAATGTCTTTTGAAGAGTGTTCCCTGTGCACAAATATATCAAAGTGAGGCTCATTTTTCTGATCAAGTAACACATACTTAATAGTTATTTGACAAATGTTAGAGAGTGTCTTTTGAAATTCTTTGCCTTTATACTTACTGGGCAGTTGGTCTGTCTTATAAAATAAACAGCTTATTAAATAAACAACCTAACCTTGATCCCAACTCTGTATGCAAATATCATCCAATTTCTAAATTACTGCTTGTTAGCAAAATATTAGAAAAGGTTGTAGAAATCCAATTTAAATCTGTATTACTCAATTTACACATTTTTGTTCCTTTAAAATCTGGTTTTCAAAAGCAGCACTCCACTGAGACTGCTCTTTTAAAGGTCTATAATGATCTCCTAATGGCTTCTGATGCAGGGAATTGTTCCATACTTGTTTTACTCGACCATAGTTCAGCCTTTGATAATGTAGATCACAATATTTTACTTAATAGACTTAGACAGTTGGCTGGTATTTCTGGTTCTGCCCTAAACTGTTTTTTATTCCTGCTTTTGAAATATGAGCTTTCCTGTTAGTATGAGTAAGTTTTCATCTGCCACTGCTTCCCTAAACTGTGGGGTTCTCCAAGGTTCGATCCTTGGTCCATTGTTATTTTAATTTTATATACTTCCTTTAGCAGGGACCTTACAGTCTTTTAAAGACATCTCTTATCACTTTTATTCTGATGATATTCAGCTGTATATTTCTTTTAAACCACACCAGCTCGATAAGTTGTCCACCTTAGTCAATTATATTTCACGGATAATAGAGTGGCTCTCTAATATTTAAATTCTAGCAAAACCAAAACCATGATTATGGCTTCTCCGACACTCACCCTAAGATTTATCTGGCACTTGTATACTTCTGCATGTGATCGAAATCTTGGAGTTATATTTGACTACTCTCTTGAGTTTTAACTCGCTTGTTAAATATTTTTCTTGTTCCTGTTACTTTCAATTAAGGAACATTTCAAAATTGCAATCTATAGTTTCATTACTGGAACAAGTTCACGCATTTGTTTCCTTGCTTGAACAAATTCTCCCTTTCGAGTCCTCACACTATACAAAATGCAGCAGTCAGGTTGGAAACGAATTCCAGAAAGAGAGATCATATTGCACCAATTATATACTCTTTACATTGGCTTCCAATGGATTTTAGGATTCGTTTTAAAATCCTTGTACTTGTGTATAATGCACTGAATGTACAAACTCCAGTCAATTTATCCACTCTCTTTCTCAAACTTACTGCCTCTCAGGCTCTGAATCTGTTAGCTGTCCTATGCACATATTTAAAAACAAGGGGGGTTAGAGCCTTTTAATCCTTTGCACCAAAGATTTTGGATCTCCCTCTTCACTTTCATATGGCTGACTCGGAGGACTCTTAAACACTTAAAAACTTTGTTTAGCCAGGATATTTTTATTTATTTTATTTTAATTTACTTCATGTATTTGATAGATTTTAGTATGTTATGCATCTTATGTGTCTGTCTTGTCCAGCTTAATTTTTTTTTTTTTTACTTTTATTGTACAGCGTTTTGTAACTTCTTGTCTATGAAATGCACTTTATAAATACACCTTACTTACTTTAGCTCTCTCCTCCCAACATTCCCTTTCTACTATAAAATATTGCAGGTTAAATTCTCCCCCCATTGATCTAACTGGTTAAAAATAATCTGCTGGAAAAAGCTGAAATTTGACTTATGAATCTGCTCCATGTTAATAAAAAGCAGTGGACTGACAAGTAAACTGAAAAGGCTAAAATAAAATGTTATGAAACATGATTTTTTTTTGCTGTCCCCAAAAAAAAAATAATGGGCATTGAACATATTCATCACTTTATATTTTATTTTTTTTTAATATTGCTGATCTTATTTTTGAACGGCTCACAAATGTAAAACAAATACCGCAAAAATATGCATCAATGGGTTTAAAAGGTTCTCTACTTATCTATCCATTCTTAGCAAGGAGAACAATAAGGACAAAAACATTTCCTCAAACAAACAAAACCTTGGCCTTTAAAATATAGTAGTAAAAAATGTCTCAAACCTGAAGGAGGTCTTTGTGTGAAAGGTCCCACTTTTTAATTCCATTATCCCTTGAGCCACTAAAGAAACTGTCCCCATTAATGACAAGAGATTCAATCCCATCATAGTGTGGAGGCTCAAAGTTATATGTGGGACAAATGGTTCCAAGTGCTCCTTCCGTTACCTCAAACATCTAGAAAAAAAACACACAACAGAAGTCTATATCCAAAGTACACTTACTGAACTTGAAAAAAGAGCTAAATGACAATATGAAATAAACTTAAAAATCTATTTAAATTTTTAGTTAACCAATAAGAAAAATTAATCATAAAAAAAGCTTTCACATATAAAGAGTGTTTCACATAAAGTCAACTTTAAAGAAAGAAATGCTGTGCTTTTATTGCTTTCATCCAAGTTATAAATGACTTCTGAAACAAAACTCAAACTCATCCATTTTAACTTAAATTTCTCCCATACTGACAAAGGAAATAAACACAATGTACAATTTGTTGACTTACATTGAACTACTCCAAAAACACTCGTACAAATAACAAATGCAGAAGATTACAATGTTAGGCATAAATGTTCATTTTTGGTTGGCACAGTTTTAATGTGAGTAGTACGGTGGCATAACATGAAGTATTACAGCCTCATGGCAGGACGCTGTCTGTGACTGTGTAGTTTGCATATTATCCTTGTACCTGTACTTTTCTTCAGGTACTATGGCTTCTCTTCTATTATTTCAGACATGTGTTTGTGTTAGGCTAATTGGTGACTTTAAACTGGCCTAGTACTAGTGATATGAGAGTGTGTGTATAAATATGCCCAGCGATGACTGGAATTTGATCTAAGTATGCATCTGATGGTACCATGATAGGCTATAAAACTAAATTTTGGATTTATCAGAGATAAAAATGAATAGATTTAAAGATCAGCATTGAAAGGACAGATTGTGTAGTTCAAGCGCTATAAAAGAACAGCATGAACACGGTTACAGTAAATATATATACATATATGCTTTAAATATAGGTAAAAATAATGGTACAAATACTCAACAGACACAAAACATTTTCTAGTGTATGTTAATCAAAGTGTCAATGCAGGTAAGGTATTAATGTAGACAATCATGATAGTCACTACAAGAAATGCTATATAGTAAATCTAAACTATTCAATTATATACATAAATTTCAGCTGTAGCAAAAAGTTTAGTTAGTGGCTATAAGCTGTGATGCTTGCTTAATTTTTAATTTGAGAGCAAATGTAACAATATACAGTGCATCCAGAAAGTATTCACAGCACATCACTTTTTCCACATTTTGCTATGTTACAGCCTTATTCCAAAATGGATTAAATTCATTTTTTTCCTCAGAATTCTACACACAACACCCCATAATGACAACGTGAAAAAGGTTTTGAGGTTTTTGCAAATTTATTAAAAATAAAAAAAACTGGGAAATCACATGTACATAATAATTCACAGCCTTTGCTCAATACTTTGTTGATGCACCTTTGGCAGCAATTACAGCCTCAAGTCTTTTTGAATATGATGCCACACCTATCCTTGGCCAGTTTCACCCATTCCTCTTTGCAGTACCTCTCAAGCTCCATTAGGTTGGATGGGAAGCGTCGGTGCCCAGCCATTTTAAGATCTCTCCAAAGATGTTCAATCGGATTCAAGTCTGTGCTCTGGCTGGTCCACTCAAGGACATTCACAGAGTTGTCCTGAAGCCACTCCTTTGATATCTTGGCTGTGTGCTTAGGGTCGTTGTCCTGCTGAAAGATGAACCATAACCCCAGTCTGAGGTCAAGAGCGCTCTGGAGCAGGTTTTCATTCAGGATGTCTCTGTACATTGCTGCAGTCATCTTTCCCTTTATCCTGACTAGTCTCCCAGGTTCCTGTCGCTGAAAAATATCCCCACAGCATGATGCTGCCACCACCATGCTTCACTGTAGGGATGGTATTGGCCTGGTGATGAGCGGTGCCTGGTTTCCTCCAAACGTGACGCCTGGCATTCACACCAAAGACTTCAATCTTTGTCTCATCAGACTAGAGAATTTTGTTTCTCATGGTCTGAGTGTCCTTCAGGTGCCTTTTGGCAAACTCCAAGCAGGCTGCCATGTGCCTTTTACTAAGGAGTGGCTTCCGTCTGGCCACTCTACCATACAGGCCTGATTGGTGAATTGCTGCAGAGATGGTTGTCCTTCTGGAAGGTTCTCCTCTCACCACAGAGGACCTCTGGAGCTCTGACAGAGTGACCATCAGGTTCTAGGTTACCTTCCTGACTAAGGCCCTTCTCCCCGGATCGCTCAGTTTAGATGGCTGGCCAGCTCTAGGAAGAGTCCTGGCTGTTTCGAACTTCTTCCACTTACGGATGACGGAGGCCACTGTGCTCATTGGGACCTTCAAAAGAGCAGAAATTTGTCTGTAACCTTCCCCAGATTTGTACCTCAAGACAATCCTGTCTCAGAGATCTACAGACAATTCCTTTGACTTCATGCTTAGTTTGTGCTCTGACATGAACTGTCAACTGTTGGACCTTATATAGACAGGTGTGTGCCTTTCCAAATCATGTCCAATCAACTGAATTTACCACAGGTGGACTCCAATGAAGCTGCAGAAACATCTCAAGGATGATCAGGGGAAACAGGATGCACCTGAGCTCAATTTTGAACTTCATGGCAAAGGCTGTGAATACTTATGTACATGTGCTTTCTCAATTTTTTTATTTTTAATAAATTTCCAAAAATCTCAAGTAAACTTTTTTCATGTTGTCATTATGGGGTGTTGTGTGTAGAATTCTGAGGAAAAAAATGAATTTAATCCATTTTGGAATAAGGCTGTAACATAACAAATGTGGAAAAAGTGATGAACTGTGAATACTTTCCAGATGCACTGTATTACTTTACAAAACATGTTAAAAACAATAATACATGGGTAGACTATTTTATTAAGATTGTTATAAAGTATGACTAGTATAAAACAATACATAATCTTATATTTGGTTGATAGTCTAACTACAGACAACTTGAGCAACATCACTAATATAGCTACTGTCAATGGCAAATATTAAATGAAATCCACAAAAAATACTAAAATACTAAAAAAATACTAACTGTATTTTTTCCTAAGGACAAACGAGACTTGTTCATAATTTAACCAAGTGTTTAAAAAATATGTAGATGTATTTTGAGATAATTCAGAAACAAATACACGGTGGCAGCCTGAAATAAACACGACATACATAGAATTATTAACAACCAGTAGTATGGGTCAACACATGACGCAGCAACTAAATTATTACAATATATCTATTTATTTATATTTAAAAATATTCATACAGTTTTAATCTGCATTACAAATTTTAATGCAATACTGAAACAAGTTCCCAGTAATGTCCTAGAGAAGACAGTAAAGACTAATGAGTCTTCAACCTAAAATCCTGAAATCAGACACCTGTTTGTAGAGTAGGTTCTCAAAAGTTTTACAAAAAGAACAACCAATGAGCAAAAACTAAAAAAACAAAAATTGGCATTTACAACTTAATTGAATACATAAAAAAATCAAGACCAAAGGAAGCAATGTATGGAAAATGCTAACAACTACCAAAGAAATTGTAAGCACTTTAGTAATTAACTAAGTGTGACATTATTGTTGTCAATATGTAGGCTTAAATTAACAAAGCAGAGTGCAAGAAACATTTTTTTTTCTATTTGACTCAATTGGCAAGTTGAACTGTAAATGATTCCCTCAAACATTAAAATTATATTTAGATTTATTTTTGTCAACATGACAAATCTAATGTGAGCTTGTTCTCACTCTAAACTCAACTACAGTCATCAAATCATTCAAAAATTTGTATTTTAAATATTCATAACAAATATATGATGCAGAGATTTAAGATGCAGAGGACAGAAAGATATGAGAAGAAGATGATCCGCTGTGGCAACCCTTAATGGGAGCAGCCGAAAGAAGAAGAAAATAACAAATATATGTTTAAACATATGCAAATATGAGTTATACATTTTGGGTGCTACATGTATGTTCTACTACATACTGTTGCTATTATTTTTATCCTTATTATTTTACCTTTTTCTTTTCCTAGCAAAGTATTTAAAAGATATCATGTTTTTATGACTCCAGCTTGTGGCTTAAAAGACAGCTGTCAAACAAATATGACACTTGAAAACATTCCCCTTCACAAAGACAGGATTCTCCATGCAAACAAAGCTAAATAATTAAACAGCAATGCTGCTAAAGATTAGACAGGACCTGCACAACACTAATTCAGTTCTGCTGGTGGAACCAAATAAGTATTTTTTCCCTTACAGTTGCTGATTAATTGTTTTTAGTTATAGCCAAATATTTTACTCATTATTTGTCACTTCAGCAATCAGTTATATGCAGTCTATATGTGAAAGTACTTAAAACAAGCACTGAAGATATTGAAAAGTCTCCTTAAAGTTATGATTTTTTTTTCTATTCACTACAGTAAAAAAGGAAAATCAGAAATATTTCAGGAATTTTCCATCTTTAAAATGAAAGGAAATCAGTTGCCACTTGTTTGATGTGATGGCTGTTTAAAAGTTATAGCATGATAATAGAATTTAGTCAAACACCTCTGGCCTAAAAACAAGCAGGAATACAATCAGGAGTATCACGATCTGATGTTTGTTTTCAAATACCATTGGTACTATTCAGGTCATAAAATGATTTCTGCAAAATGTCACATATATTTGTCTTTTTTTTTTTCCCTGGTGCTGCGTTGACATCATGGACCAGAAGGCGTGAGCTTATTCAGTGCAAACAGGAACATGTGGGTGGCCAGTTGTTGTGTGCTACAACATGCTTGACCTGCCTCGCACATGTACTGTGCAAGGCATGCATGGAGTCCACTGAGAAAAGAAAAGTTTTCTTTGCTCACCTTGCAGAGGAACATTGTCGTCGCTTCTTACAAGAATAGGTGATGGAAAAAGAAAAAGAGGATGCAATATCGACAAGCTTCTGTTCCAAGACTGCTACTTCCTTCAGGAAAACAAACTCAGTCAGTGTCAGGTGCACCTTCAATGTACTAGGAACCACAGCATAGAGAGAAGTGTGTATATTGCAAAAGGTACACATGTCGTAAATGTAGGAAGGACGGTCCTTGGGTTTGTGGGAACTGTTAACATTTGAATTTGATGATTTCATATAGCACAGAACTGACCTCTCTGTGATACAGTATTATGTCCTCTGCATGTCCTGGAGTACAAAAGAAACACCACCATGCACCAAAATGTGGAGACTGGGCAAGATCGGGGTGGGGGTGTGAAACGAAGGTATGCAAATGAATATGAATAATATAAATAATGTTGCATGAGTACCACAATGTTTTCCGAAATGTACTATACAGGTCATAAAATGAATAATTCCAAATATCATATGTACCTCTGTCTCTGTTTTTTTTTTTTGTCAGTGCAGCTTTTACATTATGGACCATAACGTGCATACTAATTCAGCATGAGCAGGAACATTCAATAAGACTGAATAAAAAAAAAAAATAAAGTGACGGTGAGATACGAAGAAGGCAGATTCACCAGCGTTTGTGTGTCAGCTTTTATCCCTCCAGATCAGAGAATTTCAGTTCCATTGTCTCAAAACACCACTCAAATCTACAGTTATTCCCAATTTCAGATAAAAACTATCAGTGTTAGATCTGGTGTTGTGGTTGTCTTGTGATCGTGAATGAGAGAATAAAAGTGAAAAAAAAAACACACTTACTTATACAACTACTATAAATGTACACCAGCTGTTACAGACACAAGACAAATGTATGTTTTTATTGTATAATATTAACAATATGAGCAGCTCATTAATCAAAACGGTAAATTTGTGAGGCAGGCAGAATTGAACCTGCAGCTTCTTGATTACAAGTCAGCAGTTCTTCCTGCTGCATCATGGAAGCTATCATATCATGCTTGCACCTTTTGTGAAAGTGTTAATTTGATATTTGGACTTCAGGCTTCACACATTATATGCTTCAAGTCTACATTTTGTCATTTATTACTAAAACATGAAAGTTTCTGTTTTAACGATGTGTTTACATAGATTGCTGTAGACATGGAACACACATGAAATGCATGTGGTTCCAAATAATGATATATTTTTTACCCTCTAAAACTCCAACACTTCACTCCAAGATAATCAAGGCATGAGCTGGGAGAGATTTGTGCCCTTTCTGCATTGGTTGGGGGATGGGATAGTAGGCTGCTTGCTGCTTGTGTTGATCAACACATTTACAAGACAAAAGACACTGAATCGAGATGTGCGAAAGATGTGCGAAGGGATTTAAGGTGGGCCAGAATTACAAGTTTTTTTGTAGGCTTTGGTCATTCTAATGGTAACATTATGAAACTCTTTTATATGTAGTTTTTACTCACATTTTCTCATGCATCATTGTGCCTTCCTAAGTAATTTGTCTACATGCAGTCACACATTAATGCAGTACAGTTATATTTTCGGAACACGGATATTGAATTAGTACCGAAATATCAGCTCTTGTGACACTCCCTATCGTGTATCTGAACCTGCATTATCAGTAAACTGTATACTAACTCCATTTGTTCTAACATCTTTCCTTATTTCTAAGGGAGATATAGAAAAGTTCAATCAGCAACAGAATTGAGTTAAATTAAGAAACTGGTTGCAAAATAAGCCTGCAGGCAAAGAAGAAACAGGTCTTGTCCCCGTGTCTACATTCCTCACTTTGCTATACTGTATGTGTCTGAGGCCTAGACAACACATGTACCATGAATCAAGTCACTATAGAAAAAAAAAAATCAAAATTTAGAGACTTTTACTGTAAAATAATTGGAACATGTATTTGTACACATCACTTCAAATTTAATTACCTTTATGTAGTGGTCTTTTGACCCAGTGATAATCATGTCTTGTCCATTTCCACTTTGATCAACAGTGAGACACATAACAGGTCCAAGATGACCAGATAATTTTCCTGTGGACAGAAACCTATGAGGGAACAAAAAAAATATTTAAATGGATTTTAAAACGTTCTCATGTGTTTATTCCTGTTAATCACATGCATAATAACAATTGTATCTTCTGAAGAAAACCTACATTGGATTCAGAAAGTATTCACATACCTTTGTTTTCTATACACTTATATGTTTTAAACACAATTATTGTTGCTCATGTTTCCAGTAAGGTTTGCTAATTTACTAAAAATCAAAAACTGAAATCTCTTATTTATGTAAGTATTCAAGTCATTAATTCAGCATTTTGTTAAAACCATTTGGCAGTAATTACAACTTCAAGTCTTTTGGGTTAGTCTTTACAAGTTTTGCACACATGAATTTGGGCAGTTTATCCCATTCTTCCTGGCAGATCCTTTCACGCTCTAGTATATTACATAGGGAATGTCTGAAAACGGTCATCTTCACATCTCTCCATAGATGTTGCATGGAGTTTGAGTCTGGTTTTTAGCTGAGCCACTCAAAGACTTGTCTCAATGCCACTTTAACATTTTCTTAGTTACATGCTTTGGGTAATTGTAATGTTGAAAGATAAACCATCACCCCAGTCTGAAGTTGTATGCACTCTGGACCAGGTTTTATTCTGCATTCATTTTTCCCTCAACTGTTACCAGCCTCTCTGACCCTGTTGCTGAGAAGCACCCTCATAGCATGATGCTACCATCCATATGCTTTATCACAGAGATGATATCAGATGTTATTGGCCAAAAAGCCCTTCTTACCTAATTACTCAACTTTAATAATTTATTTTATTTCACAATTACTGGGACCAGTGTGTTCCTGGGAACACTTGAATCTTTAGAAATGCTCTAATACCCTTGCCCTGATCTATGCCTCATCATAATTTGCTTGTTGTATTCTATAGAGAGTTTTTCTTGCACTTCATGGCTTGGTTTTCCTCCTGACATGTCATGTGAATTGTGGGACCTTATAAACAAAGGTATGTGCCTTTCCAAAATATGTCCAAACAATTCAATTTGTAACAGGTTTACTCCACACAAGTCCACAAGTACCTCAAGCATAATTAAAGCAACAAGGATACGTTTGTCTACAATGTGGAATGCCACAACAAAGGGTCTGAATACTTATAAGAAAGATTTCAGTTTTTGATTTTTGAACAATTTGCAAATCTTTTAGAAACTGTTTTCAGTTTATTATGGGTTATTGAATTTAGATAGATGGAGAAAAACTGCATATTTTATCCTGAATTTACAACACAATAAAGTACTGCATGTAGAAAGTGAAGGGCTTTGAACACTTTCTGAATTCACAGAGAATCAAACTAGTTATTGAAATAATAAATGCTCCAACAAAATTTGTTCTTTTAGTGTAAAGAAAGTTATATGAAACAAGATTTAAATGCACACGTTGAATTTTTGAATCCTGCAAACTGAAGCAACTGAAACATATTTCCAGTTGCTGGATTTCACCAATGGGAGGATGTCAGATTACAGTTTAGTTTAGTTTATTACACAACCCTAAGCAGATCTTTCAGCCATTATACAGTTACAGCTGAGGTTGCTGTACTCTGGATCAATAACGTGCTGTATCACAGCACCAATGCATGTTTGAAAACTTCCCAGGTATGGGGAGTTCAGCCACAATCTTGGTCCTTTTGTTTTAGTTTTTCAATTCTGTTGTGGTACAACAAACATTAAGGCTTTAGACAGAGGAGGCTGCCCCCTATTTATTGTTAATGGTAGAAAATACCCATTTTCCTTCTTTTCTCATTACCATGTGGTATGCACTGTATTTCCAGGTGTATGCTCATTGGTTTGTTAGCTTTTGCACACATGTTAAGCTACCACAGAGGCTTAAGACAAAATAAAACCTCATTGATTTAGTTGGGGTGTTTCATTGACCAGTCTGACTGAAATGCTGGGAGTGCTATTCTATAAGATTATGTGAATAAAGTCTGCAACTGAAAATTGTTGGAAAAACCATGTGGCATGATAGGGCTTTATATGTACAGTACTAAGAGCTGCCTCTATAGAAGGTTAAAAAAAATCTGAATGAGTGCACTTGGAACTGCAACTGATTTACCTAGATTGAGTGGCATTAAACCCCTTTGGATCACCAGTATAAGAAATTGCATTATTTATGACTGTATATGTGCTAGTCTTTTAACTGTTCTATCTTTCAGACTTACATTTATATAAAAAATAGCAGTACAACATGAGTAACCTGATGAACTACTGTTATTAGTAGTAGTAATACTTCTGCATGGCAAATAACTTACTTGTAGATGCAGTAGTACAATAGAAAAACAAAAAACCCAACTGTCATGACATGCATGTGGCATGTTCTGAGCAACTGACTCATTCATTGAAAGCAGTGTGTTCAAACAATGGCAGTGGGGAGTTTAATTAGAGAATGCATTCATTCTATGAAAAAAACAGGTGTCATTAATTTTCCTTTATTAAGGAAAAAGTGACGCAAATGTTTCACACATTGTTTATACATTTCCTTCTGAATTGCTAAGAAAAATGGGCCATTTCAAACACTGTTCAGAGGAACAATGCAAGTTGATGAAAAAGTTGATTGGGGACGGGAAAATGCATAATGAAGTGCAGAAAATTATAGGATTCTTAGCTAAAATGATCTTAAATGCTTTAAAATTGCAACAAAAACCCAAAACATGTGGAAGAAAACAAGCAACTACTGTTAAAATGGACCGAATAATAGTCAGAATGGCAAAGATTCAGCCGATCATCACCTCCAGAAAGATCAAAGATGATCTAAAAGTACATCCATCCATTATCCAACCCACTATATCCTAACTACAGGGACATGGGGTTCTGCTGGAGCCAATCCCAGCCAACACAGGGCGCAAGGCAGGAAACAATCCCCGGGCAGGGCGCCAGCCCACCGCAGCTAAAAGTACATGTAAGTACTATTACAATCAGAAGATATTTGGGTGAAGCTAAGCTATTAGCAAGAGGCTCCCATAAAGCACCATTGTTGAAAAAACGGCATGTGCAGAATTGGTTAAAATTTGCCAAGGAACACATAGATTGGCACAAAGAGAAATGGCGTAATATTCTGTGGACTGATGAGTGTAAAATCGTTCTTTCAGGTATAGTGTTCATCGACAATATGCAAGACGACCCCTGGGTAATGAATTCAAGCTACAGTACACTGTGAAGACAGTGAAGCATAGTAGTGCAAAAACCTTGGTATGCTGATATTTTTCATACTACGTTGTTGGGCCTATTTATCGTACACCAGGGATCATGGATCAGTTTGAATACATTAAAATACTCAAAGAGATTAATTTGCTGTATGCTGAAGAGGAAATACCCCTGCAACTAAATATTAGTTCAGTTTCAGTTTGAAGAAAATAATGTTGACACTATTTTTTTAACAGATTAATATTCATTTTATTTGCTTCCTGTAAAAGAATAAAGTAGACTTGGTAAAAGTTGATAATGCTTTGATTTGTAACTGAATGTGTAACATTTCTACTACATTTGAAATATGGAAATAAAAGTTATTAAATTATATTTCACTTTATTTACTTTTTTAACGCACTACTATTTATTTGAACACAACTGTAGAGCTGGGTTATGAAAGAATGAACCCTTTATCTGTTTTTGTTCCTTGGGAGAAAGGAAACACTCAGAGAATTTTCTTTTTTTTTTCATTTCTTTAACCGCTAGAATCCCAGAGGCCTACAAAAATATTCGTAATGCCAGGCCATCTTAAACTCGTTCGCACGTCCTCATCAGCGTCTTTGTTTTGGAAACGTGTCAATCAGCAGTTTCGGCAAACAGCCTGCTATCCCATCCCCCACCGAGGCAGCTGAAGTCAAGCTGAAGTATCTTGGAATACATACATTCATGTGCTGGTGTAAATGTATGGTACTTGTAAAAGTTAGCGCTGAAAGGATAAAAGCAGATACACAAACACAGCTCAATCATTTCTTCTAGGTGTCTTGTTGAGCAAACAGACACCGCAGTGTATATGGTGGATGTAAATTTCACTTGCACATGGACATTCATGTCAACATGTCATTTGAACGATTTTTTTTTATTCAAGAATCCAAGAGTAAAACTGAATTAAAATAATCATTCAAATGACATGTTGATAAAAATGTCTGTGTGAGAGGAAAAGTAACATCTTTTACAAGTACCATAAATTTACACAAGGTGTTACAGACTCACATTAATCATTTCTTGGAGCTGCAAGTTTTAACATTAAATCTAGGCTGGAGAATCGGAATTCCTATCACTCAATAAAATGTTAAGTACTTTCACTGGTAACTGTTCATTTTACTTTGTGAACAAGTAGTCAAGCACTACACATTAACAATCTTGATTTTTTTTGTCTCCCACTTCAATATCATTGGAACAGAAAACAAACATGCAAATGTATCTTGATAAACTGCTAAAATGCTTCAACTATATCAAATCCTGGTTTAGAGATTTATTTAAAAAATCCACTATATTAAACTGTGGTGTAAATCAATAAATTACAGACAAGATTAATCAGCATTAATACATGAAAACTTGTTTTCTTAGCCATGGCTAAAGCAACACTGTAACATTTTTAATCAGTGGAAGACTTTATATTTTGCTTACTTGATATAATTTTGAAGACTTCTAAAAGTAAAATAAATACACTGTATGTATTCTATAGTATCAAAAAGCAACATGTTTAAATAGTGAATCTGAACAGATAATATACACCATTTCATTGATATTCGTGTATACTTTCATAAGCTGGACACAGTACAACAAACAACTTCTGATATATAAGCAGGTTTACTTTAACATAAACCTGATTTCAGGTTTCTTGAATTTTATCTTAATGTTTACTGTTTGTCTTGATAATCACTAATCTCTTGCACTTGTGATCTGTATTGTTTTTACATAAAACATAAAATGTTGACTGATTACTTTTGCAACTCACCTTTTTAGATCCCACATACGCACAGAGTTCCCTGCTGCTGCATAGAGGAATGTACCTGTTGGATTCAGTGCAATCTGATTTATTTGGTTTTCTCCTGTAGGAATAGTTACTGTCCTATTAGTGTTGGCTGCACATGCATCACCTGGTGTCACCTGTCCTGATGAACTAATAAAACAATAATAAAATGACTGAGTAAGTTTAATGCAGAAAAATATATAAAATTATATCCATCCATTATCCAATCCGCTATATCCTAACTACAGGGTCACGGGGGTCTGCTGGAGCCAATCCCAGCCAACACAGGGCGCAAGGCAGGAAACATTATATAATATATATAATTTAACTAGTTTTAAAATTGGGCTAAGATATTAAAAAAAAAAAAAAAAAAAACTACAATGAGGCCTCTCCCGGACAGAATATCAATTTACACATCTTTGAAAAAGGTTTAAAAAAAAAAAAAAAGTTTATGCTCAAAGAAAAGAGTTTCAACAGGCATTGGATAAAATGATGGCAGTTAAAAGAAATTCTGAAATAAGAACAAAAGATATTGTAATAGAGAAAGGTTAAGTTTCTTTGGAAAACCATTTTCTACAGAATGTCTTGAAAGGATTTATGTTGGGAATTTTTCAAGTCAGTCATTTCTTCATATTTCATAATATATAAAAATTTGTCAAATATTGTATTCTGAAGTGAAGCATTTTTATATATTTTAAATAGGGCTGCTGTTCAATTAAAAAAATAAACTGTGATGAACCGAACAATTACATCTTTTAATTGCAATTCACTGCAACTGAATTGCAATTTATCTTACTTCCTTCAAGCATACTAATATTTTTTTCTATAACGCAAAAATAACTCAGTGATTAATTTTTAATAAAAAAACACTTTCAATAATTACTTAAGTTAGTTTATTGAACAGTTTTTTGTAACAGAAACAACAACTACCAGTCACTACCCACTATCCCCATAGCAGTTACTAAAATATTTGGAAAAGCAATGTATATGGTTTGGACTGCTATGTCGCAAGACAACATAAAAAACCCTAACAATTACACAAACAATTAAATATTTAAAAAAAAAAAACCCAGGAACAGCTTTTGCGCAGGTGATACCTAGAAGAGTCATTAATTAGATTGAAAGTATGCATAGGTTAGGCTTTTAAATAACAAAGAATTGACTGAAAATAACTTTTAAATATGAATTTGATATGGTAACTTATTTAGGTATTGAAAATTGCATATTGTTTAGAATGTATCATTTATGATTTCTAAAATAACTATCAGAACCTTTGGCCTAAATGGACAGAAATATTAGCATTGTCAATTTGTACTGATTACTGCCTAGTTTTATTGTTTTTTAATATATGCTAATGTAGGCTATAATATTCCCTTTTTCTGTTTACCATCAATTGTGGATGTAGCATAATGGTCAGGATGATGTGCAGTATTCCAAGTGACTGAACATGAAACTCATTCACTTTGCTTGTATAAATGATTGAAATTGTTCTCAGGTCATTCTCTGCACTTTGAAAGGGGTACTGTACATATGAAACTATGTGCATGACAATACAGGTCAAAAATATCCCCTACTGTATTTTATGTTCCAATATAGGGTGATCCTGCATTACAAGGGACAAGTGGCGACTCTAATGGCATGTGTGTATGAAAACCATTATGAAGAAACCACATAAGAAACAATCAAGCACTAGTAATAGACTTGTTCATTTGGTGCTGTTTCATGAATTGTGAAGCGTGACCAAATTGACAAAATTAAATTAATGAATTTAGGCGTTGCATTAAGCAGATATATTTTTAAAGCATTAATCTCACATGTCAACAGTGCTTAATCAGCAGCTCTAATTTAAGAAAATACCTAGTCCATTCTTGTATTTTAAAATATAGGTTGTGGGACTAGTGTCCAAACATGAAAACAAAAGTCTTTGAAGCTTATTGAATACATCCATTTTTCAAGTCAAGCATGTCAGTGAGTACTCCTACTCCTCTTGAAATTGTACACATACTGCAAAATTATGTGGTCATGTTATTTAAAAAAAAAAAATAAAAAGCAAAACATTTTCGTGAAATTCAGCCATTTTAAAAGGCTATAGGCTATGTGTTTCACCTCACTGCTTGTCTTCTTCTGTGACAACCTTTCAGCCCCAAAGGTGTTTTTGCAATTTGAAAAAGAAGTCTCCAGGCTCTGTCATTGTCGTTACTGATATTTTGATGGCCATGTGTAAATTGCTGTTCTGTTGACAATTGACAATATTTTTTTTTGCTATTTGCTACACTGTATTAATCCCAGAGATTGGAGCAATTTGGTTAAGGGCCATGCTCAAGGGCACAACAGAATAGCATCCCTTCTGGAAGTAACAAGATTTGAACCAGCAACCTTCTAGATATCAGTGCAGATCCTTAGCCTTGGAACCACCACTCCACCTTAATAATTTAACCACTGAAATATGTAAGTAAGAACTGCCTTATCATATTATAGCTTGACTAACAATGTATCATTTTTGGTTTGAAATGCTTCAATATCTGTTTCATTGTAGTTTTGCTCTATTGCATAATGTGTTTTATTTTCTCTGTTTTTGTTGTGCATGAACACGACACACCACAGAAACTGCGTTAATTTGTGTGTGTTGATTGGAACTGTGTACTTACTATCGAAATGCAAGTGGCCTTAACACTTTCAAAAATCTAAGATTATATTTTAAAAAATGAAACACAGTGTGACCGACCAGTTCAGTTAATAATTACTGTTATGTGTACAGTAAAAGTGCTGTGCAGCTTCACCAACCTGCACTGTGTTGCCTCTAGCTGTGAATCTCACTACATAGGCTATGTAAAATAATAACACAGAATGTAAACAGGCAAAAAGAAGGTGCACTTAGAACAAAAATCATTCTCTGTTGTTAAATCATTGTGTCTGCGTCTGATTCAGTATGTGTGTGCCATCACTGCCTATAAAAAAAATTGAGTAAACTGTGACAATAGATGGCACTATACCAGTGCTTAACCCGACACAGACAAGACGCCAGAGGCACACTGATCAAAGCACATGCTTTTATTTTACAGTTCATACAGCACAATACACCATAAACAACTAACAGTCCTTTTTTTCTTTATTCTTTTCCTTTTATCTTCTCCTCTGCCGCTTCCACTCCTCTCCCTCAAGCTCTGTCCTCTGCCTACCGACTCCAGGTCTCTGAATGGAGTGAGGCGGCCCCTTTTATAATGCACCCGGATGTACTACAGGTGCTCCCTTGTGATCTTCTTGCAGCACTTCCTGGTGTGGCAGAAGTGCTGCATGGGCACCCGGAAGCACTCCACGTGTACCTGGTTCCTGTTCCGGCATCATTTCCTGGTGTGGCGGAAGTGCTGCAGTTCATGGCTCCGGAAGCATCCAGGTGCCCCCAGGCAGTGGCCACGGACACCCCAGAGTTGAGCTTCCAAGCTCCATGGCCCCCAAGCAGTCCAGGAGGGCTACCCTTTTGTGTCCCAGGTAAGGAATTGCCCCTCTCTCTGACCTCTGCTTCTCCAGGCGTCCCGGTAGGGAAAGGTCCCCAGTCGTCTGTCACAATACATATACCACCAGCACATGTGCACATTTTGAATCACAGAAGATGCGTGCTCAAATCAGATGATTTCAGAGCATACTGACAGCATTGCTACTTTTTAATTTGGTGCAAATTCGCAGAGCACCACCAAAACTGTTAATGAAACACAACTGCAAAAACAAAAGCAGCATAATATGTGGAATAGGGGAATTTGTTGAATTTGTGGTGTTCTTGTGGAAAATGTCAAAATCCTACACATGACAGGTGCTGTGAGTAGTCAAGCAAACAGAAAACATATCCTTACCCAAAGAAAACAGTACCAAGTATCTGTGATAAAATGTACTTATTCCTTCCTTAGAAACAAGGAAGATACATTTTCTTAAAACTGAAACCCGTGCTGCATCTAAATGAAAATACTTGGTAAGCTTTAAGGCTTTTGTTTTCATATTTAGACCTCAGCCTCATCACTTCAATTTTAAAACACAAGAACAGGATAGGTATTTTTGAAAATTTACAAAAACTGCTTCACTTTAGAAGGCAATTTTGTGTTGCAAATTAAAATATGCCACAATAGTATAAAACAATAACTGACTTGAAAAATACCAAACATATCCTTTAATATATCTATCTAATATTATTTCTGTTATAAAACAGTGTTACATGCAATGTTGGACTTTCCTATAATTTACAAAAAGGTACTTTCAGAAATAAGTCTATAATATATTGCATATCATGAGATATTAAATTTCACAAGTGAAAATAACCATTTATGACGCAACTCAATAGAAAAGCAACATGTCTGATTTGATTTCTGTACTTACGTTAATGTCCGTATACATTTTGCAGAGTCACGGATATCCCACACCTTAATATAAGATGTAGAGACAGTAAAGACCAAACTGGAACAGTACTTCACAGATACTACATTATTGGGATGGCCACCTAGAGACATAATTTCTTGTCCAGTAACCAAGTTCCACACTTTACAAGTACGATCTACAGATAAATAGAATCATTCAGAACATTTTAGCATATCTGCAGCTGCTAAGTAAACAAACATTTTGAAATTGTAATGTAATGTAACAGAATTTTACACTGGCACCAAAAATTGTTACCTATAGTAAACTATAAAGTTTTTAAATTAGGTTATCAAGATGGTCTGAATATTTGCATTTTCTCATTTCCTGAAAATGGAGGTCCATTATATCTGCTCTCACACAGTATTTTGCCTGTACTAATCATGAGCAC
The DNA here is from genome assembly GCF_016835505.1 of Polypterus senegalus. Classification (NCBI taxonomy): domain Eukaryota; kingdom Metazoa; phylum Chordata; class Cladistia; order Polypteriformes; family Polypteridae; genus Polypterus; species Polypterus senegalus. The sequence goes on from NC_053161.1 coordinate 56,153,085, forward strand.
CTGTACTAATTATAAAATATATATTTTTTGATTAACATAAAGAATTTTGTAAGCATAGTCAAGTCAATTGTGCTTATGAGATTTAAGTATATAGAAAAGAAAAATTAAAACAAAAAATAATCTGCAATTAACCAGTTTGCAAAATGCAGCTAATAGGACTGTTAAATTCTCTAGACATCGAAATTAATTCCGTTTCTAACCCTATTTAACTGAAGTTTGTCATCTTCTGCAGTTTATAGAGATTAAATGTTATCATTACTTTGAAGCAAACTAGTTCAACATAGTTATTGTAAAGGTCTACTATACATTGGAAAATGTTAATTTTTCCATGTTGAGTGAGTTTAAATTTTATTAAATTTAGAATTAAAACACATTTTTTCATCCTTGATAATACAGTTGGCATTTAAGGTTTATAATCCAGCTGAACAAAAAAAAGATGATGAGGTAGTCAGTATCATGCTACAAGACTAACTGAGCTATGACACCCTGCCCTATCTGGTATTATACCAAAATGTACTATTAAGGGAAAAGGACTTATGGTAACCCAGACAATGCACAGTGCACTCCAAACAATATAAGCTAAACATATGAAGAAGTAAAGCAGGTGCTACTGAACATTTCTTACACATACAGTCAAATCCAAACCAGACCTGTGATGGTTCATGTTGGTTTTGAACTGAACTGACACATACTTTAGACAAACAAAGTAATTCATCCTATTTAGGGCTCAATACATTCATTGTCTGACAGTTTAGCTGAAAACTAAAAAGTGACTCAGATGATGTAAGGGTATTTGTGAAAGCACTAATAGTTTTGACATGTCCTTTGTAAAGCATCCACAGCAAACAATAAATGAATTTTAGGAAACTGAACCAGGATGCTTCTGAGTGAGATCATTTTATTTCTCAAGTCACTGGCAAACAGTACAAACAAATCTGACAAAATACACACAAACATGGTAATTACTTTATTCAGCAGTAAACAAACCTAACATATAAATAACATTATGATTGTAACATTCAGAGCATTCGTATATTAAATAAAGTGTATAATTAAAGGAAGACTTCTGACCTTTGGAACCAGTAAACAGTAGATCATCTGTTGAGTCAACACAGAGCACAGCTTTAGAGTGGCCTTCAGCAATATGAATACACTGAAGAGGGGTACTTCGACCAGTTTTCAGTGCAGGAAATGGATTAATTATGCCCCTAAAACAAAAAAAAAAAAAACAATTCAAATGCACAAAATAAACAATCTGTCACTGAAACAAACCCTCAAACTTTTCTTTTTTCGAAAGAATTAGGCTGAAAACAGAATTTATAAACATTAAATTGGTTTAAATGACATTACAGTTGCCACAAAATACAGCAATATAAAATTCTTTAATGTGTAAAGAAACAGATACAAGAGGAATAAGCGCAGGGGTTATTGTGAAAATTCTAGTACTAGTGCTTACTGTTTTGATTCCTTTATCTTCACTTTATCTGTAACTAGTTGTCCTTTTTCATAAACCTTCCTTCTAATTAAAGGTGATGGTTCAGGAGCTCTTTTGTCTGCTGATGATGGTGGCTTAGAGACACTGTAATATTGAAAATAAATTTAATTATTCAGAAATGAGTAGAAGATATTAAAGGTGTAATGTCCACCTTCAAAAACATGACTAAAATACAGTATTTAATATCTGTCTTCAAAAATCAGATTGTCCTAAATTATTTTTTAATTAAGAAATAAAAAATAATCCATGCAACCTAGTTTTAAGGAGAAAACTGAACTGCATACTGACAAATCAATACTATCACCAAAAGGTGATTGATTTATTGATGCTGTTCATAGTCAGAACATAATAAATTGAATACAAGTTTTCTCCCTGTAAAACCTTTGTATGACAGACTGATAAGGGAAGTAACCATTCAACATTTTACGCTGAAAATACAATTGACTGTGGTGAGAACTAATTACACTTCAAGTTTTTTTTGAAGGCAGTAACTGCTTGGCACTATAAAAAATGCAACATATTTTAAGCAATACAGTACAAAGTGTTGTATTTCATAAGACAAATCAGAATTTATTCTTCAGTATTTAGCAACAAAATGGAGCATAATTAATGCATTTCCAAAAAGTCAAACTGACTTATTAAATTGAAATTCATTTCAAAAATATTACATAGAGCAGATTATTTGATTTAGCATGTACAAACCGGATTCCAAAAAAGTTGGGACACTAAACAAATTGTGAATAAAAACTGAATGCAATGATGTGGAGATGGCAAATGTCAATATTTTATTTGTAATAGAACGTAGATGACAGATCAAACGCGTTTAATCCGAGTAAATGTATTATTTTAAAGGAAAAATATGTTGATTCAAAATTTCAACAAATCCCAAAAAAGTTGGGACAAGTAGCAATAAGAGGCTGGAAAAAGTAAATTTGAGCATAACGAAGAGCTGGAAGACCAATAAACACTAATTAGGCCAATTGGCAACATGATTGGGTATAAAAAGAGCTTCTCAGAGTGGCAGTGTCTCTCAGAAGCCAAGATGGGTAGAGGATCACCAATTCCCACAATGTTGCGCAGAAAGATAGTGGAGCAATATCAGAAAGGTGTTACCCAGCGAAAAATTGCAAAGACTTTGCATCTATCATCATCAACTGTGCATAACATCATCCGAAGATTCAGAGAATCTGGAACAATCTCTGTGCGTAAGGGTCAAGGCCGTAAAACCATACTGGATGCCCGTGATCTCCAGGCCCTTAAACGACACTGCACCACAACCAGGAATACTACTGTAAAGGAAATCACAGAATGGGCTCAGGAATACTTCCAGAAACCACAATCCACCGTGCCATCCGCCGTTGCCAGCTGAAACTCTTCAGTGCAAAGAAGAAGCCATTTCTAAGCAAGATCCACAAACTCAGGCATTTTCACTGGGCCAGGGATCATTTAAAATGGAGTGTGGCAAAATGGAAGACTGTTCTGTGGTCAGACGAGTCACGATTCGAAGTTCTTTTTGGAAATCTGGGACGCCATGTCATCCGGACCAAAGAGGACAAGGACAACCCAAGTTGTTATCAACGCTCAGTTCAGAAGCCTGCATCTCTGATGGTATGGGGTTGCATGAGTGCGTGTGGCATGGGCAGCTTGCATGTCTGGAAAGGCACCATCAATGCAGAAAAATATATTCAGGTTCTAGAACAACATATGCTCCCATCCAGACGTCATCTCTTTCAGGGAAGACCCTGCATTTTTCAACAAGATAATGCCAGACCACATTCTGCATCAATCACAACATCATGGCTGCGTAGGAGAAGGATCCGGGTACTGAAATGGCCAGTCTACAGTCCAGATCTTTCACCTATAGAGAACATTTGGCGCATCATAAAGAGGAAGGTGCGACAAAGAACGCCCAAGACGATTGAACAGTTAGAGGCCTGTATTAGACAAGAATGGGAGAGCATTCCTATTTCTAAACTTGAGAAACTGGTCTCCTCGGTCCCCAGACGTCTGTTGAGTGTTGTAAGAAGAAGGGGAGATGCCACACAGTGGTAAAAATGGTCTTGTCCCAACTTTTTTGGGATTTGTTGACACCATGAAATTCTGAATCAACATATTTTTCCCTTAAAATGATACATTTTCTCAGTTTAAACTTTTGTTCCGTGATTTATGTTCTATTCTGAATAAAATATTAGAAGTTGGCACCTCCACATCATTGCATTCAGTTTTTATTCACGATTTGTATAGTGTCCCAACTTTTTTGGAATCCGGTTTGTAGATCTCCAAGTAGATACCACTGTTTGAGTAATTGCTGAATGGAATTAATTATTACTGCATATCCACAACTTTTATCTATTCAGCGTTTAAATTTTAAAATATACACTATTTAACATGACAGAAGTGATTATAAAACACCTGCTGAAATATAGGCTAACTCGGTAAACCAGCAGAAACTGAATCTGTTTTTCTTATATTATTAACTCCACAAAAACATAGTTGAATGTTTAGAAAATAAAAGAACAATAATCCCCTTGTATTACAGATATAATGCAACAGATTATATTCAATGTATAACCCTTGTTCTCATGCATATAGTCCAGTGATTCCCAACACGGGGGACTGGGGCAATTTGAGAATTTAGGTATGTTAAACAATTTATAAAATGAAAAAACAGAATTTTACTGTTAAAAAATCATAGAAAAAATTAATCAAATATTTTTTTTTTTTGATAGAAAAAAATAAATAATTTTTATTTTTTACAAAGACATTTATATATTTATATAAACATAGGGATGGTGAAGAACCCTTTAATTTATGATTTTACAACCAGCTTGGGTTTTTCTACTTAGAAATCGTTTTTATCATTAAAATAATATGAATTGTAACAATGATTATACAATTTTGCATATAACAATAATATAAAATGATTAAAATATTACAGAAAAAGCAGTCATTAAAGTTATTTTGTATTTATTAATATCACATCTCTTATATGTTTTCAAAACTGTATTTGCTGTATTTTCATATTACTTCATATTGGTTTTTTTTTAACAATTTCTTAGTGATTTCTTTGTCAGTACTTCAACTATCCTTTCCCTCTTTTGTTTCCATGTTCTTTGGAAGCTTGCTTAGACCAAATTAATGACATTATGGGCTTCCTCCACGTGATTAGGAGTTCACTTTTTGAATAGGTAATAATAAGAATAAGGTATATGTTACTGTGGGGGACAACATGATTTTAGAGAGGCCTAGGTGGGGCATGGCCAAAAAAAGGTTGGGAATCACTGATACAAGTCCTTCCATACAGTCTCAGCAACTCACCCTTTAACAGCTGTGAAAACACAAACCAAAAATAATGTCCAATACTCATACTTTGCATTCTTCAGCTGTTCCTAAGGGAAAATCTAGCATGAGTTGGTACCCGTCCTGGCTCAGTACCACATTTGCTGAGTCAGACAAGAGCTTATAGTAGATCTACTAGAGTGTCAAGAGGCCGAACTCAAAAAGAATCTGTATCAATTTGTATTTTAGTGCCTAGTTATAGCTAATGCTAAGGAGAAATAGAAACAACTACACCCACTTAAAAACAATATATTACAGTCTAAAGCCAAAAAGCAATAAAACAAATACAGATTAAATGGTCAATACATCCAATTAAGGGGAATGATTGGGCTATTTCACTTTGATTGGCAGCAATGATCCACAGAGAGTAAACACATGGCTATACTTTGGCTAGAGAAGAGTTACTCTGACTATATACCATGGATGAGGAGAATACCTTTCTGCTTGTCTCAAATGTTGATCATTTCCTATGTCTCCAACACTTCCACCACTAGTAAAGTACTTTATACCATTTTCAAAGTTTATTTTTTATTTATTAATAGACTGCCCAGTGAGTAGAAGTGAGTATAAAAATGTAATTTGCAAACGTGAAGGGTCTATTTTATTTAACTTTTAGTACACTTAACACTACATTATAAATTTGTGGTACATAAAATGACTAAAATTTTAACTTACATAATGCAACATGTTAAACCATGACAAAGCTTACAGACAAATAAAAAGGCACGCAACATGCAAAGGTTGTTAGTGAAGTGGGGTTGGACTTACATGCTGCCCATTTTAGAAGACAAGCCAGACGGTGAAAGCAGGACTTCCTTATCCCTAACTGAAATACAACTAATTTCTGAATCTCTTTCACTTTCTTGTGCTTCAGCCACAGGCAATAGAGGTGACAAAAACATTCCACCAGGAGAATCAGGAGATGGGTCGCCATTGTCTGCATACAATAATTCCATTTGTGTAGTTGTTCTCCTTCTTGCCTTTAATGAAAATAAAGCAATAAATTGGCCCTTAATTACTAGTACAGATAAAACAAAATAATTTTTCAAGCAACATTGAATAGTACTGTGCTGCTTTAGAAAGGCTCAGTGTACCATAATGTGTTGTTTGGCTGTATCTAATGTATTATATTTCCAATTGTGGGATGGGCAAGTTGAATAGCATTGAGATAAACTGAAAAAGCTCTACCATTGCAAAAGTACTTCTTTGGCAAATATAAAAAAGATGTAAAAATTAAAATAAATATATAAACAAAGTGTTATTACTGGAAATATACCAATAAGTAGTAAGGAATACAGCGTCCAGAAAGGAGCAAGAATCAAAAAAATTATTTTAAAAATAAACCTCCCAGCTAGAACTTCAAATCTCAAATCTTGCAACAACAAGCTGGGACTGTCTGAAACAACCTAATTGGTCATTGTTAAACTAATGAACTCTGTTATATTGGGGAAATACTGTGCATGGTAAATGCTATGCACTGATGTATTCTTTATTTCAATAAAAGGGTTTTTGCCCTTAAAACTACTTGTACAGTGGTACACAAAAGTTTGGGAACCCTTGCTTAAAATGTTTGTTACTGTGTATTGTTAACTGAGCAAAAGATGAACTAACCAACAAAAGGCATAAAGATAAATATCACACATTTATTTTTGCCATTTTACACAAGATTAGTGTATTTTTTGGTACAATTCCACAGGGAAAAGAGCATCATGCAAAAGTTTTTTGGGCATCCAAACATATGTGAGATCTCAGATAGCTTTTATCAAGGATCACACCTCTCCGCCAGCGTCCTTTGTTATCTAAATGTGCTGATAAAGACAAGCTGTAAGCAGCCGGCTATTCCATCCCCCCACCGACTTAGAACGACTTCTCCCAGGTCATGCCTTGATTGATTTTCTGGGAGTGAAGTGGAGTTTTAAAGTGGAAATAATAGATTGTTATTTACAACGCATGCATTTCATGTGTGTTCCGTTTCTACAGTAATCTGTGTAAACACAAACAGAAAGTTTTTCATATTTTAGTAATAAATATTACAAAATGTAGGCATAAACTATAGAATGTGTGAAGGATGAAGTCCAAACATCAATCATAAAAGGTTCAAGAATGATACAACAGCTTCCATGGCTTAGCGGTAAGATTTGCTGACTCAGAGGGAAGCAGGTCTTGCTGTGCCTCAAAGACCCGAGTTTCATTCGACTGTTGGGGAGAAAGTGTTACTTTTTTTTCTTTTTAACCTCATCAGTTAATGAGATCATTATATTTTCATGTGGGATGCTCCTTTTAAAATATTTTTTTAACAATTGAGACTGCAATTAACATGAACAAGTGTCCTTATAACTGTCATTTTTAAGATCCATAACACACAGACAGAGCACTGCATAATAGAGAGACGGACAGGCAGAGAAGTCACTAGATATATAAATAAACAGGGAAGGCATATGTACTGAAAGAAAAAAAAAGATCAACCTGCTGCACAACGTACATGTAACCCCCCACCTCGCTCTGACTCTTAAGTAACAGCGCAAGTACAGACTCAAACCAAGTGTGTGTGTTTACTGTATAATATTAACAAAAAGAGCAGCTTACTACTGAAAACGGCAAATATAGGAGTGAGTGGGGATCGAACCACGGACTCTTGATTACACTTGGTTTGCGTCTGTACTTGCGCTGTTACTTAGAGTCAGATCTGGGGGTCCAGTGGTCCGGGGGCGTGTTAGAGCACGTGAGGTTATTAAGTGCATCAGGATCAATGCACATGTTGATCTTTTTTTCTTTCAGTACATGTGCCTTCCCTGTTTATTTATATATCTAGTGACTTTTCTGCCTGTCTGTCTCTCTATATAAAATCATTTCCGATAATATATAGTGATCCCTCGCTATATCGCGCTTCGACTTTTGCGGCTTCACTCCATCGCGGATTTTAAATGTAAGCATATCTAAATATATATCATGGATTTTTCACTGGTTCGCGGATTTCTGTGGACAATGGGTATTTTAATTTATGGTACATGCTTCCTCAGTTGGTTTGCCCAGTTATTGTTTCTCTCACTCTCTCTGACATTCTCTGCTCCTGACGGAGGGGGTGTGGGCATAGGGGCTGTTTGCGCAGAGGCTGTTTGCCTAGAGGATACGGACGCTCCTCTAAAAAATGCTGAAAGACTACTTTCACACTGCTCCCTTTTTTGCGGCCGCTTTATCGCGGTGCTTTGCATACTTAAAAGTCCAACAGCACGAATTGATTTTTGATTGTTTGCTTTTCTCTCTCTCTCTGACATTCTCTGCTCCTGATGTGCACTCCTTTGAAGAGGAAGATATGTTTGCATTCTTTTAATTGTGAGAAAGAACTATCATCTCTGTCTTGTCATGGAGCTCAGTTTAAACGTTTGACTAAAGGGTGTTATTTCATGTCTAGAGGGCTCTAATAATGTTAAAAAAACGTATTTAGAAGGTTGTAAACAGCTTTTCTATGCTCTAACTGCGAAAATATTAGACTTAGAAATAAAGAATTCTACTTTGTGGAAATTAATTTATCGCAGTACAGTCTGGAACGGATTAACCGCGATAAACAAGGGTTTACTGTAAAGAGAATATTTATAAACAGTGTGGGAGAGTTTATAAGGGCTTAATATATATATAAAAATAACCATACAAACATATGGTTTCTACTTCACGGATTTTCACCTCTTGCGGGGGGTTCTTGAACACAACCCCCGCAATCGAGGAGGGATTACTGTAACGTCAAAGCCTGATAATATAAAGTCAGCGTCGGAATATATAAAGTCATATTTGAATATATAAAAATATTCCCGAATATATCAAATTTCCGTGCTTGTCATTTCACTCGTACTAGTGAAAGGTAAACTTCGACAGAAGCCACTCAGAGTCGATCGGGCTTGTGAGGTTTGTCCAAAAATGCGCCTATACAAAAAGAATAAATAAATATAGTGTTCAAAATGACATCATTTTGAACAAATTAACTGAATAGTAGTTTTTTTTTTTTTTATATATTTTTCTGAAGATGTTTTTGTTAACTTAGTTCATTACGTTGTATTTGGAAATTGAGTTTACTAAAAATGTGACTGAGTAGTTTCAATCAATATCAATATAATCTGACTTTAAAATTTATATATTCAGGAATGAGGTTATATATTCCGACGGTGACTTTATATATTCGGTAATGACTTTATATATTCTAACTCTGACTTTATATATTCAGGAATGATTTTATATATTCTGACGCTGACTTTATATATTCAGGAATTACTTTATATATTCACGTTTTGACTTTATATTTATTCAGTAATGACTTTATATATTCCGAAAATCATTGTAATTGCCTGCTTGGCACCCCATAAGCACTGTATAACAGATATATAAAAAAACAGCTAAGAAGATAGATAGATAGATAGGAATAAAAGGCACTATATGATAGGCAGACAGGGAAGCTGCTATATAACAATAAAATTACTGTTATTACTATATAGATAGACAGGGAGCACAGGCAGGCAGGCAGAGTGGCGAAGGTTAAAAAGAAAAAATCTCTGCAGGAACACTCTGGGAAACTCTTAAGGCCTTCTTAAGAGGACAGATTATCTCATATCTTTCCCACAGAAATAAATCCGAAGCGAAGAAAGTAGCAGAGATAAAAAGCGAAATTACTAAAATAGATGAAGAACATGCCAGACTACCAAGCGAGACTCTACATAAGAGGAGGCAGGCTCTACATTCAGAATTAAACCTCTTGACAACTAAAGAAACCGAACAACTAATTTACAAATCCAGACATCATTATTATGAACATGGAGAGAAAGCTAATAAGCTTTTAGCGCAACAAATTCACAAGCAAGAAGTGCGCAACGCAATCTCGGTAATTACTAACACGAATGGAGATAAAATCATCGAACACAAAAATATAATGTGCACTTTTAGAGACTACTATAAATCCCTATATACTACTGAGTTTAAAGAAGACAATATACAATCTAATGCATTTCTGGATAAATTACAGATACCACAAATTGACGCTATTAGTGTGGAGGAGCTCGATAAACCTCTGTCATTATCAGAATTACTGGATGCTATAAAGTCACTCCAAGGTGGAAAAGCAGCAGGCCCTGATGGCTACCCTGCAGAGTTTTACAAGAAATTCTCCGCTCAGCTAGCTCCCCTCCTATTAGCAACATTTACAGAAGCCAGAGATAACCAATCTCTTCCACAAACCTTTCGCCAAGCACTAATCACTGTCTTTCCAAAACAAAATAAGGACTTATTACAATGTGCATCATACAGACCAATTTCACTTCTGAATAACGACGTTAAAATACTCTCTAAAATCATAGCTAGAAGGATGGAGAAAGTGCTCCCCTCAATAATATCACAAGACCAAACTGGATTTATTAGGGGCCGACACTTATCTTCAAATCTTGACGCCTGTTTAATGTAATATACTCACCAACTAAATCAAACACCCCAGAAATATTATTATCATTGGATGCAGAAAAGCATTCGACATGATTGAATGGAAATACCTTTTACTATTTTGGAGAAGTTTGGGTTTGGCCCAACATTTGTGCATGGATTAAATTACTGTATACTAACCCAGAAGCTTCAGTTTGCATCAATAACATTTGCTCAGACTACTTTAAACTAGAACGTGGCACAAGACAAGGATGCCCTTTGTCACCACTGCTGTTTGCAATTGCCATTGAACCACTGGCAATACATTGTCGAAATACTGATCAGATAAAGGGGATTAGCAGAGAAGGACTGGAACAGAAAATCTCATTATATGCAGATGACATGGTACTGTATATATCGGACCCAGAAAATTCTGTGCCTGCAGTCTTAGCAGCACTCACAGAATTTCAAAAGCTCTCTGGTCTCAGAATTAATCTGAATAAAAGTGTACTCTTTCCGTGAATTCGCAAGCATATAATATTAGATTAGACACCCTTCCTTTTATCATTGCAGAACAGTTTAAATACCTCGGGGTAAACATCACAAGTAAACATAAAGCTCTTTATCAACAAAATTTCGTCGTCTGTATGGAAAAAATTAAACAAGACTTGCATAGATGGTCAACCCTTCATCTCACACTAGCTGGAAGAATTAACACTGTTAAGATGAATATTCTTCCTAAGCTCCTTTTTATTTCAAAACATACCAATATACATTAATAAATCGTTCTTTAAGCAATTAGATTCAACAATAACCTCATTTATTTGGAATTCTAAACATCCACGCATCAAAAGAGCGACCCTACAAAGACAAAAGGCAGAAGGCGGCATGGCTCTACCTAACTTCCAGTTTTATTACTGGGGCAAATATACAGTCGATAAGAACCTGGACACAAATAGAAGAACATACACAGGCATGGACCGCAATAGAAGTAAAATCCTGCAGTACTTCTTTGTATTCCTTGCTTTGTGCTCCAATAAACACACGTTATCGGCAATACACTAATAACCCAATTGTGCTCCACTCACTTAGAATCTGGAACCAATGTAGAAAGCATTTTAAGACGGAGAAGCTTCTTTCTGTGGCACCCTGCAAAAGAACCACCTCTTTCAACCCTCACAAACATATGCAGTTTTAATATCTGGAAAAATTTGGAATTAACTTGCTTAGAGATCTTTATATAGACAACGCATTTGCATCCTATGAACAATTACATTCCAAATTTAACATTCCAGCTACAAATTTCTTTCACTATCTTCAAATCAGGAACTTTGTTAAACAGAACCTTCCAGATTTTCCTCATCTTGCACCCTCATCCACGCTGGAAAAATTATTGCTCAATTTCAAGGAGTTAGACTCCATCTCTACAATATATAAAATCCTTTTACAATCCCTTCCTTTCAAAGATCCAAGAGGACACTGGGAAAATGACCTCTCAATTAATATATCAGAAAAGGAGTGGAAAGTAGCAATGCAGAGAATTCACTCAAGCTCCATATGCAAAGCATACAATTATACAACTCAAAATTATATATCGAGCACATCTGTCTCGACTAAAACTCTCCAAAATGTTTCCAGGACATGATCCAACCTGCGAACGTTGCAACCAAGCCCCAGCCTCACTAGGTCACATGTTCTGGGCCTGCTCCAAATTAACATTATTCTGGACAAAAATTTTTAATTACCTCTCAGACAGTCTTGGACTCACAATCCCTCCTAACCCATTAACAGCTGTGTTTGGGGTTCTTCCAGAGGGTCTTAAAGTGGAGAAAGACAAACAAATTGTGATTGCATTCACTACACTGTTGGCACGCAGACTTATTCTGATAAACTGGAAGAACCCAAACTCTCCTCTTTTAAGTCAGTGGGAAACTGATGTGTTATATTATTTAAAATTGGAAAAATCAAATACTCAGTTAGAGGATCTGTGCAGACTTTTTTCAAAACATGGCAGGATCTAATCAGTAATATTTTGAAATGATTTTATAAAGCACAGAGAATTTGTTGATTTAGGTATTTTTAAAAGCCTTAAATTTTACACCGTTTGGCTTGCTCTCTCTCTCAAGGGTGGGGATCGATCTGTTCTTAGCATAATTCTTTTTTTTTGTAAAAACTTGATTGCTATGTATTGATTGTAATAAAATTAATAAATAAATAAAAAAAAAAAAAAAACCAACAACATTTTCTCCCCAGCGGGGAATCGAACTCAGGTGTGCTGCACTCTGAGTCAGCAAATCTTAACAGTACGCCACGGAAGCTGTTTTATCATTCTTGAACCTTTTGTGAAAGTGTTTATTTGATGTCTGGAGTTAAGACTTCACACATTTTATAGTTTATGCCTACATTTTGTACTATTTATTACTAAAATATGAAAAAGTTTCTGTCTTAAAGTGTTTACACAGATTACTGTAGAAACAGAACACACATGAAATGCGTGTGTTCCAAATAACGATCTATTATTTCCACTCTAAAACTCCACTTCACTCCCAGATAATCAATCAAGGCATGAGCTGGGAGAAGTTCGTGCACGTTCTGTCGGTGGCAGGATGGAATAGCCGGCTGCTTGCAGCATGTCTTTATCAGCACATTTAGACGACAAAGGACGCTGGCAGAGAGGTGTGAATGGATTTAAGAAGCGATTTAAGGTGGGACAGATCTACGAGTTTTTTTGTAGGCTCTGGTAATTCTAGTATTAATTAGCTCACAAGGCCATGACTTGTTCACAGTCATCATTAGGGAACTGCAGGTGATACAAATTGTAAAGCTGCATAAATTCTCTGCCTCCTCAAAGTTTGTTCCAACAATCAGCAGCCATGGGCTTCTGTAAGCAGCTGCCTAATACTGTGAAAAATAAAATAATTGACTCTTACACAGTAGGAGAAGTCTACATGAAAATAGCAAAACATTTTCAGGTAGCTGTGTCCTCAGTTCATAATGTTATTAAGGAATGACAGTTACCAGGAATGATGAAGGTCAAGTTGAAGTCTGGAAAACCAAGAAAACTTTCTGAAAGAACTGCTTGTTGGATTGCTAGAAAGAATAATAAAATCCATGTTTGGCTGGAAAAGACCTTAAGTAAGATTTAGAAGACTCCAGAGTGGTGGTGCACTGTTCTACTGTGCAGCAACACCTGAACAAATATATCCTTCATGGTAGAGCCAGTAAAAGAAAACCTTTCCTATGTCAAAGCCACAAACTTAACCACCTGAAGTTTGCAAATGAACATCTAAACAAGCTTGATGTACTGTATTTTAAAAACAAGTCCTGTGGACAGACAAAGTAAAAATAGAACTTTTTGCCCACAATGCGCAAAGGTATGTTTGGAGAAAAAAGGGTGCCAAATTCCAGGAAAAGAAAACCTCTCCATCTATTAAGCTTGGGGTAGGATCAATCATGCTTTGCACTTGTATTGCAGCCAGTGGCACAGGGAACATGCTACTGATAAAGGGAAGAATGGATTCAAATAAATACCAGCAAATTCCAGAAGCAACACCACACAATTGTAAAAAACTTGAAGTTAAAAAGAGGATGGTTTCTACAACAAGTTAATGATATGAAATCTACAATGGGATACCTCAATAAGCACAAGCTTATGACTTTGCTGTGGACTTCACAGACCCTCAACCTATACATCATTAAAAACCTGTGGATAGATCTCAAAGGAGCAATGCATGCAAGACTCTTGCAGAATTAGAAGACTTTTACAAAGATGAATGGGGGAAATACCCCTAGTAAGAACTGAAAGTCCCTTAACTGGCTTAGCTGCGATACTTGCCAAATGAGGTGTTACTAAGTATTGACAATGCCAGGTGCCCAAACATTTGCTTCAGGCCTTTTTATTTTTATTGGCATTTTGTACCTGTGAAAGATGGAAATAAAAATGTAATCTTGCTTAAAACAAAGTTTTATCCTTTATGTGTTTTGGTGATCAGTTCATCTTCTGCTCACTTAATTACTCATAGTAACAGACAATTTAAGCAAGGGTGCCCAATTTCTTGCTGTATATTAAAAGTAATTATTGTGTCAAGTTTGTAACAGAGATAAAATAATAAGACCATGCTGAAATGCAGAAATCAAGTTTCATGCTTCATTCCAGTGAAAACACATTTCCGCATGTTGATCTAAATTAATTACAAATATAACACACAAGAATTGATCAAACAACTATTAAGTACCTTTAATATGACACACTTAAATCATCACTGGTACAGTAAAATTGTTTTTAGAAGTCACATAATTAGTTAAATTGAGATCATCTCTCTGTAGTCATGGGGTTTCAATTGATTGTAGTATAAATGTACCTAATCTGGAAGAATTAGTTTGTGTTGAATCAGAATCGTGGACTAACAAATGAATATAAAAGATAAAAGAACACTCTAAGCAGCTCCATGAAAAGATGACTGAAAATCGCAAGTCAGAGTGTGTATACAAGACAAGGTCCAAGTCACTGAGAATATATTGGACTGCAGTTAAATCTACCATTAGGAAATGGAAAGATTTTGGAACAGCCATACATTTGCCTAGAGCAGGCCACCCACAGTTATCATACAAGATGATATGTATTGAATGAAGAGACATGCGATAACTCGGAAGGAGTTACAAGCTACAATGATTGCAGCTGGAGATATTGTGCTTACAACAATTGTTGCCTAGGTGTGTCACCAGTTGTGTAGTTTTATGGTAGAGTAAATAGAAAGCCACTGATAAAAAAAAAACATACAGTATGACATGAGACTCTGAATTCAATTAGAAGGTTATATAGTCTTTTGAAAGCAGAACTGAGCTTTTTGCCTACACTAGAAATGAAATGTTTGGCATAAGCAAAACACTATACATGTTAACAAAAAAATACATTTCTGACCAAGGGGGTATATAAATGTTATGGGTGCTGTATCTTGTATTGCAACTAGAAAATATAATTTCTATCCTTGATAGTGAAAAACTTTCAATAAGAAAATCTCTAAAGGTTTCAATACTGAGTGTATTTCATATATTAAATAATGTTTGTTTGGTGGAAAAATGAAAAAATGATTCAAGGGTGCAATTGACAGCAACTCAAAGTTAGGTTGTGCCATGTTTTTTTAGCCACTTTCTGTTCCAGAAGGACAACGTTGGATTTTGCTCATTTTATTTGTAATAAGTACTGTATGTGTTTTTTTTCAACACTTGGATATAAAAATTTGTACAAGTACGTACAGTATATTGGTTTTAACAATGTTATTGCGAGATGAAGATATAACTTATTAGATAAGTTATTGTTTAACACATCCTATCAGGCTGGTAAAACTAAATTTGTACAATTATGATTTCTGTGAATTGCTGTGAAAAAGTAATAAAAATAATAAAGCTGATGTGCAAGATTTTTTATAGGAAAGAATATACACAGTGCACCTGTTCCAAAAAAGGACAAAATAATTTGCCTCAACAGAACAGTTGCACTCACATTAGCAATAATGAAAATATTTTAATGACTGATTTGTAACTCCCTCTTTAGGGACCTGTTGAAGCAGCATCCTAAATACATGTTCAAACCATCTCATTTGGTTCCTCTCAATCTGGAAAAGCAGTGGTTATGCTCTGAGGTCCATCCATATTGATAAGCTCAGCACTTTTAGAGTATCCTTACATTTTAGACTAACACAGTAACTAAAGCATGTTTATTCAGTCTTTTAATAAGAACATTTAATGTTACACTGCAAGAAACTTAAGCCTACTAGAGCTATAATATGCAAAGGTCAGTGACACTAACAGCATAAAGCACAAATCTTTTCTAGTTGTTATACAAACACATATAACCACAACATACACAATTTAACAATTCAGTGATTTCAGTTAGTTTAAAAATGTATCTTTTCAAAGTAGGACACACTCATACAGCATAAGAACAATTTTAACAGCTAAAATGTATATACCTTATTTCTTGACTTGGTTTCACCACAAAGTTTCATGAGGTCTGTTGCTAGTGAACTGAAACAAACAAATTAAAATATATATATAAATATATATCAAATTAAAAGAACACTTTTTAATCAGAGTATAGCATCAAGTCAATGAAACTTCTGGTATATTGATCTGGTCAGTTAAGTAGCAGAGGGGGAAGTTAATCAGTTTCAGCTCCTTTGGTGTTAATGAAATTAACAAAAGGTGCACTAGAGGGGCAACAATGAGACGACCCCTAAAACAGGAATGGTTTAACAGGTGGAAGTCACTGAAATTTTTCCCTCCTCATCTTTTTTGTCTGGTTTTTCACTAGTTTTACATTTGGCCACGGTCAGTGTCACTATTAGTAGCATGAGGTGATACCTGGACCCTACAGAGGTTTCACAGGTAGCCCAACTTCTCCAGGATGGCACATCAATATGTGTCATTGCCATAAGGTTTGCTGTGTCTCCCAGCACAGTCTCAAGGGCATGGAGGAGATTCCAGGAGACAGGCAGTTACTCTAGGAGAGCTGGACAGGGTCGTAGAAGGTCCTTAATCCATCACCAGGACCGGTATCTGCTCCTTTGGGCAAGGAGGAACAGGATGAGCACTGCCAGAGCCCTACAAATTGAGCTCCAGCAGGCCACTGGTGTAAATGTCTCTGACTAAACAATCAGAAACAGACTTCATGAGGGTGGCCTGAGGGCCCAACATCCTCTAGTGGGCCATGTGCTCACTGCCCGGCACCGTGGAGCTTGATTGACATTTGCCATAGAATACTAGAATTGGCAGGTCCACAGCTGGGGTCCTGTGCTTTTCACAGATGACAGCAGGTTCATCCTGAGAGCATGTGACAGACGTGATAGGGTGGAGAACGTTATGTTTCCTGTAACATCATTCAGCATGACTGGTTTGGTGGTGGGTCAGTGAAGGTCTGGGGAGGCATATCTATGGAGGGATGCACAGACCTCTACAGGCTAGACAATGGCACCTTGACTGCCGTTAGGTATTGGGATGAAATCTTTGGACCCACTGTCAGACCCTATGCTGGTGCAGTGGGTACTGGGTTCCTCCTGGTGCACGACAATGCCCGGCTTCATGTGGTGAGAGTATGCAGGCAGTTTCTGGAGAATGAAGGAATTGATACCATCGACTGGCCCCCATGCTCACCTGGCCTAAATTCAATAGGACACCTCTGGGGCATTATGTTTCGGTCCATCTGACGGTGCCAGGTTGCACCTCAGACTGTCCAGGAGCTCAGTGATGCCCTAGTCCAGATCTGGGAGGAGACACCATCCGTCATCTCATTAGGAGCATGTCCCGACAAGCTACCGAGTACGATTCTGAGTTGCTGCAATGAAATTTCGACAAAATGGACTAGCCTGCTGCATTATTTTTTCACTTTGATTTTTGAGGTGTCTTTGAATTCAGCCCTCTGTAGGTGGATAATTTTCATTTCCATCAAATGATATGGCATCCTTTCATTCCTAACATCATTACCCAGTTCATATAATTATAGATATCCAGCATGATTGTTTTCCCCCATCAAGATCTGATGTGTTTTCAAAGTGTTCCTTTAATTTTTTGAGCAGTTTATATTAAGGAGGTTTAAAACAATATCAAATTTTCCCCTGAAAATTTGAATGCAGTGTATAACTTCTTACCTGCTCAAACTGTGAAGAGCTGTGCCTTTTATATAAATCCATGATATGTGACACAATTGTCTCATGTTAAGGTAATGTGTAAGAATTACCAGACCTTGCTGAAAGACATCTCTCAGCCCTGTACTTTCAATGACTTTTAGGGGTCTGCAGTCTGATGTGATAACTTTTGCAGTAAATGGTGGTAGTTAATGCTCTACATTTTGTTTCATTTATGGCGTAAGATGAGTTGTACATTCATGAATTGAAGACCTCATATTTTACTGATTATCAGTTTTGTTAATGGTAATAGTACTCTTTTACTGTTCTAAATATTATAGTAAATCAAACAAGTTCATCAAAACTAAGGCAGAAACTCTGCAGACTGCTCACGTAACTGTTGGCCAGAGAAAGAGAGTCCTCAGCTGAGACAGACATTTTTTTTTAACTAGTAATGCAGTAAGTTAATGTAATTGTGTTGAAGACTAGCTAGACAAGCTAGCCATAGCTAAAGTTCCTCTATAACAAGTATTTGTAAGCATTTTGAATAATCAAAATGTATGTACCTGAGAAAATAAATTATGTTGCATAATTACAAAAGGCAATAATTATAGGATACTAATCATGGGTAATTACACAATTCATTATTCTGTTAATTGTTTTTTGGTTTTCCACGCAGCTATCCACAGCAGGGTAGATTATCAGTGCTTGTTGAACTATTCGATGGTGGTTGGATTGGTAGTCCAGAAAAGGCCAAGGACAAACTAGTTCATTGCCCTATTAGCACGATTAACAATGAAGTATTTAGACAGTGTTGCAGCTAGAATTCAGTTTTTGACATGATTAGAGAATGTTAATGTACAATACAGACAAGTCCAGGTAACTTAAATTATAAAAGGAGGACAGCAATTTACAGTTATTAACTGGGGGATTTAAAGCAACAAATTCAGTCTGGCTCCAGGACTGGCTTGGTCTTGAATAAGAACACTACTCCTCCTTGGTATATTACAAAGTAAATGTAACTAAGCAGCAAATGCAAATTAAATACAACTATAACAAAAGCTTTAGAATCTGAAACTTGGTAATATCTTTATGAAAATAGAATCATGAACACAACATTAATTTCCTTATTACAATAGCTTAACACTTACCTTCCATCAGTGGCAGGACTATGGGCAGATTCATCACTGCTGCTTTCATCACCATTTTCTGGTCAAGTGTAGAAAAATAATAAAATGTGACTACATGACTTAAACTAATCTATTTTAAAATATTTCAGCAGTGTACTAATGAATGACAAAAAGATCATTCCAGATTCCCTAAATGCAATATATAGTAACTCTTCAAACTGTGCATTCAAACTCATGTTACACAAAAAAATAATTTTACAGATGTTTGTGTTAAAACATCATATTTTAGTTAAAATGCAGTATTAAATTGTAATGAAAACCTGTAAAGAACCTTTATAAAATGTTTAAAGGTTAAAATAAAAGTAAATGTAGAAAAAATATCTTTAACCAAAATTTCTGGGTTCAGTGAAGCACTATTAGAAATTCTTCACAACACAGACACTACTTAATTAGTAACATGTATTTGCAGGTGAACATGGGAAGGGAATAAATACTTTTAGACAAGCAAAATCATTCCAATTGCATTTCAAACTGGGTGTTGCCAATGACTGTTAATTTGAAAGAACAAAAAATGGTTTTAGGGTAAAATAAATTTTCAGAATGAAAGTCAAGCATTATTAAGCTGGTGATGGGAAACGTTTTATCTAGAACTACATGCACTCTTTGTACTTTGTTATGAACTTAGATTAGTTTTGAATCCCATGCATCTTGCAATACAGGATAGGCTTGTTTGTATACTTACCCACAGCAATGTTACCTAGGTCTGTGTAAATTCAGGCAACAAGGAAACAAAAACCAACACACCAATCAAAACACATCGACCCAAAAAAGTAAGAGTGAATAGTCACAGTGACTACTACTACAAGTGACTTAAATTAAAAGAAAGAATAGATGCTGCAGTAAGTAATCTAAGAAAAATGGGAATAGGTAAAATTTATGTAAACAGTATAGTAAGACATAATATGTATGTATTACTTATTAAGGAATTGCTACATATTAAGTAGTATTAAATTTACAACTATGGACATACTAAAACAAGGTTTAAGATGCAACTTAAGCATTATCTTTATTGTTCATACTTTGAGACCTTCTCTTTATGATTCCATTATTATATTTGGTGTGTATAAAGACAAATATTTAAAAATATTTTTGAAAGCCAAATATGACATCAGAATTTAGTAGCACTTGCTATATAAATCATCTGATACAAATGGAAAAATGAACGACTTACAGTTTGCCAAAAAACAAAACAAAACAAAACAAACAAACCTGCAGTTATTTTCACGAGTGTAAGATGCAGACACATACATGCAGCATCTATTCAAAAAGCTGCACCCAGTAAAGCAGTCATGGCAGCTAATATACCATGCAGCAATTAAATTGTGCACTCAAGTATAATAAAATTGTGCACAGTACAAAAGATCCCTACCTTGTAAGGCATTTCCCAGCAAGGCATCCAATTCAGGATTGAATTCAGCTTTCTCCTTTAGCATATGGAAAAGAAGCTGGTTTTGAGTAGCACTGTTTATCTCTATTTGCTTAAGGCGCCCCTCCATAACCTTAATCTGAGATTCCTTCTGGGCAGCTTGTAGGCCCTGAAAGAAAAAATATTTGGAGAAAACGACTGTAATAAAGCTCAACTTGACCTAATTTATTGTCATACATACTGACAGTTCATCTTACTGGTGGTAGTTTTAACCATAAATTACCACAAACTGACTCTAAAACTTACTGCCACAAATAAAAATACTGAAGCTCTAGAATGCAAATTTGCATTTTTAGAAAATATATTACTATTTACAACTGAATGGAAAATTAAATAAATGTACCCATACTCTTGACTATTCATTCTTATATACTGTGGTGGTAGAACATCAAAGAACCATACCAGACATAATTGCATTTAAAAACAGAAAATAATCACGTCAATTTCCACAACATTTTCCTCAGTGAATTCAGACTTCCAAAACGTTTACCTATGTTAACTGTACACATAAAAAATTAAATGTTTAATAAGAAATGCAAGAAATTCCAAATTAGTTACATTTTGGTCATTTGTTAAGGAAACCAGAATCAAAATCAGCTTTCCTAGGACAGACTGGGTTACTATGGAGGGGATGATATGGAGGTGAGCAACAGTTGCCAAGGTATTCCAAACATACTGGCGAGCTATTTGTAAAGAAGCAAACTGTGGTGAAAAATAAAGTCTAACACATCTTCAGTTTTTTATTTTTAATAAATTTGCAAAAACCTCAAGTAACGACATTGTCATTATGAGGTGTTGTGTGTAGAATTTTGAGGAAAAAAATAAATTTAATCCATTTTGGAATAAGGTTGTAACATAACAAAATGTGGAAAAAGTGATGTGCTGTGAATACTTTCCGGATGCACTGTACTTGGAAAAACAACCAAAGAATGGCTGAAAAGAAAAATATACAGAGTTCTGCAATGGCCAAGTCAAAGACACATGAATAAATTATAGAAGAGTAAAATTAAATTTTTTTTAAATTACATAACCTTTATCTAAAAATACAGTTTAAATGAAAATCAAATATTGATGTGCCCAAATATGTTAACCTCCTTAGTGTGTTTGACCCCAGTGTCACTCTGGCAATTGTACAGACATGCCTTACTTAAGTGTAAGTAAAAGTGCCAAAAGCATTTGTGCTGAACTTTGCTGAGGAAATGATATAGGCGTGTCTTGTGTAAGTGACAGGCCCAAGTGTTACTTTGGCAACTGTGCAGACATGTCTTGTCCTAGCCTCATAATGGTGTCTCGTCTTCAGCAGCCCAGGTACAGCATGCTGTTGACATTGATATGAGCAGTGATGACAAAGGGAATCTATCTTCAGTGAAAGCAAAAGTGATTCTGATGAATCCGAAACTGATGCTCTTGTTAATTGCACATGTGCAGTGTGCTTTTCAAATTCTGATCTGGTCTGGAAAGAAAATCCAAAGAATCACACTACTATTGTCACTACTGAGATGTTGGATTGTGTATTTCACTGTGCTTCAAGGTATACCCCACAAATGGCACATTTCACACATTTTCATAATATATGTGGTGTTGGCATTACTTTTGTAATTATTAGTCATTATTGCTATTATTATTTGTATCATTATTATATTTTCTAAACTTCAGATTGTGTACTTTGTGTTTTGCATGTTTTATAGTAGAGAGATGAGATTTAATAAATATGTCACTTTTCAAGCCCAAAAATGCAATGCTTTTCAAATGTTTTTTTGAGAAAAAATGTAATGCAAAGAAGGTTAAAGAAATAAAACATTTCATTGGGATACTTACTTTTTCACATGACTGTACCATTACAATACTCAAACAGATATTGTTACAATAAAAAATAACCAGAATGTCTTGTCTTTTTAAAACAAGTGGTTATTTTATTACACTGAGGAAATTCACTTTGGTACACTGTTGTAAATTTATTTTTCTGTCCTGTGGTAAATTCTTTCAAGAGTTTTTGCAGGATTCGCTACAACTCTTCTTTTGACTTTGGCTATTTTTTTTTTCCCTTTTTCCAAGTGATCCCTGACAGCTTCAGTTATGTTGAAGATGGGGCTCTGAAGTGTCAAAACTAGAATCTTTAATGTTCCTTTTGCAGACTTCTGTTACAAGTAGGTTTAAATTGTGTTTGTGGTGTGTTTAAGGTTGATACCATCCTGAAAGATGACGTTTCTACAGATAAGTTGTTTTTATGAAGGTACAACAAAATGAATCAAAATTGATTCCACTGATGGACACTGGTGCCAGAGCATGACTGAGTTACCATAGTTGTTCACAGAAGGCTACAGACAGACAATGTATTTTACACCTATTAATCTTCTGGTGTACTGCTTTCTTTGTTGACAAAGCAATATGCCCTACAAATGCATTTCTTTCAAGAGTTCTTTGCACAGACAAAGCATATGCTTTAGCACTACATAAATCTGCCAAATGCAGAGGAAGAGGGGTTAGAAGCATGCGCTGATAGCACGTTGCTGTGCCCATCACACAATGAACCACCTGGAACCTCACTGGATTTTCTTATATCCCTTAAGGAAATTACCTTTATGTACTCTTCCCTCAAATGCTGACATCCTTTTGGATTTTTCATTGTGTTACCTGTCATCAACATATCCAATTTTGAGAGCTTGAATAACACATATTGAAAATCTGGTTTGATGCGCTACTGCGAAATAATTATAGCTTTGTTGATGCAAAACTTAAATTTTGCGCTAGTCAACATCCTAGTATTTGTAGTCACCACACAATCAACATCATCATAACAGCCATTTTTTTTGGATTTTCTCAGGTTAGCCAATTGCTCACAAATATTTCCTCCACTGTCACTTTTAATTTCTACTATACAAGACAATGCTGCTTTAAAAAAAAAAGAAAGATAAAGAAATAATTTTGAACAGTGGCACCATTTATACATTATATAACTGCCTGTAGGAGGTTTATCTGTAGCTACTGGTAGTTATGGTGTGTTAAGTATACAAGTGCTGAAATCTGCAGTTTCATTTTCAGGGCCAGTGTGGGGTTCGTGACTTACACTTTAAATTTCTGACAATACACCTTTTCACCAGATACTATTTGAAAGTGAATATTTAACAGAACTGCATTTTCTACAGAAAGCTACTTATAATCATATGTTGTACAAAAAACACGCATACCTTGTTTATTGCCATTGAAAGAAAATGATCCAGGAGAAACCGAGCTTCACTCAAAGTACAGGAGTTTATTACAGCTGTTACATCAACAGTGTCTCCCTCTTCCTGAACATGCAATAAAACCAACAACTGTTAGCTACATATTAATACATAAGACAAAGAACTAACAAAACATTTTACTGAATACCATGAAAAAATTTTATCTTTTGACATTTTAAAATAACGCTTATCTTTATTGTTCCAGATAAATACATTACAGAAGCACTTAAATAATATATTCAAATGAAAAATTCAAGTTAAAATGTCTGTTTAATTAGAACTACAGATGATCCCATACATAATGGAAACAATCAAAATATGTAATCATAAACCACATTCACACCCAGAACAGAGAGCAAATGAGTAATAATCTCACTGATGTTTGAAAAATCTGAAGCTCTTTTAACATTAGAAACCTTACTGCATGAAAGTGCAAGCCAGTATGAAACAAATATATAAAGTACAATTTGCAGTTTTTTGCACTATATAATAACATTATTTTAAATTGATATTAATTATAAACTCACAAAATATTTTAACACTTTTATTGTGATTTATTTCACCCAACCAAAAATAATCTTAAGAGATTCACAATAGCAATCTCTCTTACACATCATTTTCTATACTACATTAAAATCAATAAATGAAATTTGCATGCAGCTCTGAAAAGAGATGCTAGAGCCTTGAAAAAACATTTTTTTACTAACAAGTAAAAATGTATAGATTAATAATATAGAAAGTTTAATTTTTATCTTCAAACTTATATAATTGCCACAATATCTATAATACAAATCATACTTTTACTGTTGCATTATACATACTGGCTTTGTTACCTGGCTTCACATGGAAAATTTCCTAAGAAAATGGGCCTCCATTATAGTGCCGTTGGTTAATCAGGTTTATCAAAAGTACTATGCAACTAGGTGCTTTTCTGTACACAATATTTGTAGGTTGTTTTTTTTATAAGCAAGTGCTAATATTATTGGGAGGGAATGAGATATAGTGGTTAACACTAGAATTACCAGAGCCTACGAAAAAACTCGTAATTCCGTCCCACCTTAAATCGCTTCTTAAAATCGTTCACAGCTCTCCACCAGCGTCTTTTGTCATCTAAATGTGCTGATAAAAATCAGGCTGCAAGCAGCCGGCTATTTCATCCCCCCACCGACTTAGAACATGCACAAACTTCTCCCAGCTCATGCCTTGATTGATTATCTGGGAGTGAAGTGGAGTTTTAGAGTGGAAATAATAGATCATTATTTGGAACACACGGATTTCACGCGTGTTCCGTTTCTACAGTAATCCGTGTAAACACATTTTTAAAACAGAAACGTTTTTCATATTGTAGTAGTAAATGACAAAATGTAAGCATAAACTATATAATGTATGAAGCCAAAAGTCCAAATATCAAACACTTCCACAAAAGGTACAAATATAACAGAACAAGTATGCTTTTATTCAAAAATATAACTGCAGAAAAAAGCCACCTTAGCATGCCATATTGACACATACTTACTACAGCTACCACATTAGCATAATGGTATCAGCCGCTGACTAGTATCCAAAAGGTCATGAGTTCGATCCCAAATGGTTCATTTTTGAGAAGTAAACTGCTCTTATTCTAACTATTTTAGAATAAAAACATGCATTTGATTTCAGTGTGTAACAGCCAGTAATTTATGATACTTGTAAAGGTTAGTTTTTTTTTATTCACTTTTCATTCTCAGTCTCAGTCGTGTTCAGGATCCTTCCCTACCCCCCATCTGAGAATGCTGTTTTCACATAAAGATGCGCTGTAGCTCTGCAGCGTACTTGTGATTGCATTCTCGTACCAATGCTTGCGAACTGAAGTGCCTGCGTGCACTTTTCGTGGCATTACACGTCTATTTTTTTGAGCATGCCTGTGTCGCTCAAACACAGGAACATATGTTGGTGTACAAGAATAAAAAACAAGTGCACTTTTATTCTAGACTATAAGTGAAGAAAAAATAAAGCAAGTTACAGTAGGCGGTTGATACGACAGCTTGCGTGGTTCTAAGCTGTGCGGCACCTTTTTTCTGGTTGCCATGTAGCACTTTTGAACTACCATGCAGTTTGGAAGCACTACACAACTATTATCGTACCTTTAACTCTTTGGTAATGCACCCGCAGCATGTGAAACTGCAAGGGTCAAGACCCCCGCCCATTGCTGTTTAGGTGTTGGTGCTGTGAAGATGTTGATTTTTCATGGGACCTTCAAACTCACTTCATTCGTGTATGAGCGCTATGTGGCACTTGATACTACACATCAGGAAGAGTGTTTCTTGCTTTTGAGTATCAGCAAACAGCACTTGCTAACTATGTTCCTTTTGAGCTGTGCAGGTACACACCTTTTGAACTGCCCCTCCCACAAAGCAATGACCTCTGAAGCTTTAGAATGCAAACATTTTTATGAGTTGGTGATATGTGAGGCTCAAAAGACCATGAGGGATTCCACAAGGGTGCTTTGCACCGCTATATAGTCAGTACCAGCTCATATGTTATTCACATCAGCTCATCAGTAAATAAAACAAGAGGGAACATTGCTTACTAACCACTGAGCTTTGCATCTTCCTTGAGTGTCAACAAACATTCTCCTTCTATATGACAATAGCCAAGTTTCCATCCAGTTTTTTGCAACATTTTGTTATCGACAAACAGAATATACGTATAAAAAATGTGCGATATTTGCTGTCTCCAGCCTGTTTCCATCCAACTGGCTTTTTATCGATAAAATGGTGTGCGTGATGACGTCACCCAAAAAAACGAACTGTCGCATAAGTTTTGTTGTATCGCGAAAAAAAATCTGCCTGTGAGCTGTTTCCATACATAATTTTGTGTATGTCGCAAATTATCTACCTTTTGTTTTCCACGTTACACCCCCTCCACTAAACAAAGAAACAAAGAAATGGAGAGATTATTTAGACAGTTTTTTGAAATTTGCCAGCTTAATGTTATTTCAGTTTCACAAATAATTGGAATTGTACATAATATCCGAAGACGACAGCAGAATGAAGCAGTTGCTTGTCCGATAGCCCTAGAACTCGAAGAAAGTACCGAAGTGCGACGAAACCCACGGGTATGGGAGAGACGACGAAATAAGACCTTCTGGGAGGAGGTGGTGGAGAGACACTTTACAGAAAATCTCTGGCTGCAACATTTTAGAATGACACAAGCGTTTGAGATGTTGTGTGGATTCATCAGTCCTGATGTTGCGCCAATCACAGGTTGCCATCGACCACCGGTTCCAACCCAAAAGCGGATTGCCATCGCCCTTTACAAGCTGGCAACCTGCGCCGAGTATAGAGTAGTTGGAGAAACTTTCGGGGTTGGTAAAACTACCGTCCATCGATGTGTATATGCTGTGTGCACCGCTATTAACACTAGAATTACCAGAGCCTACGAAAAAACTCGTAATTCCGTCCCACCTTAAACTGCTTCTTAAATCCCTTCACACCTCTCCGCCAGTGTCCTTTGTCTTCTAAATGTGCTGATAAAGAGAAGCTTGGAGCAGCCGGCTATTCCATCCCCCCACCAATTTAGAACGTGCCAAACTTCTCTCAGCTCATGCCTTGATTGAGTATCTGGGAGTGAAGTTGAGTTTTAGAGTGGAAATAATAGATCGTTGTTTGGAACACACGCATTTCATGTCTGTTCCGTTTCTACAGTAATCTGTGTCAACACATTGTTAAAACAGAAACGTTATAATGTATGAAGCCTGAAGTCCAAATAGCAAAGAAACATTTTCACAAGAATAACACAATTGCGCTTTTATTCAAAAATATAACTGCAGAAACAAAAAGCCGCCTTAACATGCAACATTGACATCACTTTATTGTAACTGCCTCTGTGGTTCAATAGACTCAGCTCCCGCTTGGGAATCAAAAGGTCACGAGTTCGATCCTGCGCCCCTCCATTTTGAGAAGTAAACTGCTCTTAGTCTTACTGTTTTAGAATAAAAGCATACATTTGATTTCAGTCTGTAACTGCCGGTGCAATTTATGATCCTTATAAAGGTTAGTTTTTTTTTTTTTAATTCACTTTTCATTCTCTCAGTCGCGTTTAGAATCAATCCATACAACCCCATCTGACACGGCTCTTTTCACTAAAGACGCGCTATAGCTCTGCATTGTACCACGATGCATACTAGCATAAACACCACCCCCCAACCCCCCCGGGTTCTGACACACAAGCGCTGGCGAAGCTGCCTTCTGTGTTTGAACGACACGGGCAGATGGGGAGTGTCTGATGATTGCATATAGCGCCGAAGTTACTGGTCTTTACCATTCTTTCCTCTGCATGTCCTGGGGTACAAAAGAAACAGCATACAGCAACATGCGGGACTGGCAGGAACACTCAATAAAACTGAATAAAAAGAAAATCAAGTGACGGTGAGATACGAAGAAGGCAGCCAGCGTTTGTGTGTCAGAACCGGGGATGGGTTGGGGGACGGGGGGGGGGGGAACTGGTGGCTGTGGTGTTTGGCGTTAGTATGCATCGTGGTACACTGCAGAGCTATAGCGCGTCTTTAGTGAAAAGAGCCGTGTCAGATGGGGTTGTATGGATTGATTCTAAACGCGACTGAGAGAATGAAAAGTGAATTAAAAAAACTAACCTTTACAAGGATCATAAATTGCACCGGCAGTTACAGACTGAAATCAAATGTATGCTTTTATTCTAAAACAGTAAGAATAAGAGCAGTTTACTTCTCAAAATGGAGGGGCGCAGGATCGAACTCGTGACCTTTTGATTCCCAAGCGGAGGCTGTTTCTATTGAACCACAGAGGCAGTTACAATAAAGTGGTGTCAATGTCACATGTTTAGGCGGCTTTTTGTTTCTGCAGTTATATTTTTGAATAAAAGCGCAATTGTGTTATTCTTGTGAAAATGTTTCTTTGCTATTTGGACTTCAGGCTTCATACACTATATAGTTTATGCCTACATTTTGTCATCTACTACTAGAATATAAAAAAACGTTTCTGTTTTAACAATGTGTTGGCACAGATTACTGTAGAAACGGAACAGACATGAAATGCGTGTGTTCCAAACAACGATCTATTATTTCCACTCTAAAACTCCACTTCACTCCCAGATACTCAATCAAGGCATGAGCTGAGAGAAGTTTGGCACGTTCTAAATTGGTGGGGGGATGGAATAGCCGGCTGCTCCAAGCTTCTCTTTATCAGCACATTTAGAAGACAAAGGACGCTGGCGGAGAGGTGTGAAGGGATTTAAGAAGCAGTTTAAGGTGGGACGGAATTACGAGTTTTTTTGTAGGCTCTGGTAATTCTAGTGTTAAAGAAAAATTAATGCACAGTTATATCAGACTTCCGACTGTAGCGAAGGCCAATGAAATTGCATACCACAATTCCTTGGTGCATCTTGTGCCACAGATTTACGGTGCGCTGGATGGCACGCATGTGCCTATTCTTCCCCCGACGGAAGGCTACCGCGATTACATTAATTGCAAAGGGTGGCCATCTATTGTTCTCCAGGCCCTTGTTGATGACAGGTGCATGATATGAGACATTTGCGTTGGCACTCCTGGAAGTGCCCATGATGCAGCTGTGTTTGCAGCATCGGATCTGTACAGGTGAGCCTACCTTTCAACATCCCTTCTCTGTGCGATAACAACTGAATTAGTACTGTAACCTGCTTCCCTTAAGGTTTTTAATTAAAACTGAAATTTGAATTAATACAAAATAACGACGTTTAATCAAAAAAAAACTAAAGTTAATATTAATGAGAGAATTTCTCATATATGCTAAAACATCTGCCATTTAATAATAAGAAAAAAATGTTTAGATAATGAAACACACGGTTTATTAAATATTTTGACTGGCACAGTAAACTACCTTTGCGGTTTTTGTATTATTTAGACATCCTGAGAGACACCCCCAGGCTACAGTTGATGTGGAGGGAGTTCAGGTACCCCTTTTAGTAGCAGGAGACCCAGCCTATCCGCTACTGCATTGGCTCATCACGAGAAATAACAAGGCTCTTCATCAGACCATGCGAACCGCTCCGCCATTCTCGTTTTGATTGCACGTGATGAAAATGTATCATGTGACACACACATTTATTTGCATTAAAGCCCTTTTTTTCCGACAAAAAATGTTTCCAATGTAGTTTTTGCGACATCTGAAGTATCGATATGGAATTTATGCGCTAAAGTTAAACGGAAAAATATTATGTCGACATGTACAACATTTTATCGATAATTAGCATTTCCATCATCTAAAATTTGAAGAGCTAAATATTTTTTCGCAAAAACTCCTTGGATGGAAACCTGGCTAATGTGATTGTGTTTTTTTTTTTATTGCACAATTTTATTCAAATTGCCTTCTCTGTTTGTCTGGGTCAAATTTTGCAATTTTAATCCACTTTTACTGAACCAATTTCCCTAAAACTCTGCATGCATGCTGATCTCTGGTGACACTGCAATATTTCATAAGTTGTGACCCAGGATCTGTACGTTAATTGCATCAAATTTAAATTCTCATTTCCTTATATTACTGTATACTTTTAGCAACTACACATATATAGTGTTTTTAGCCAACACATATACATATGAAAAATTAGAGGTGTTGGTCAAGTGGTTAGCATGTTGGACCTTCAATCAAATTGTCAAAGGTTCAAGGCCAATGTAGGCAAATTAATTTAAAAAAAAAAAATTTTGATTAATTGACATTGAAGTTTTGTTAAATTATTTCAATATGACAGTTAAGTAGCATTAGTCAAGTGGCTAGTGTGTTGGATGTTCAATCAAATGGTTGAAGGTTTGAAACCAATGTACACAAACTTTTCTTTTATTTTATAAAGTTTTTCATCATTTATATACAAATTTAGCAAAATACTCTTTCAGTGATTTGGTGATACTGGCTTAGTGGATGAAGTTTTGAGCTTTTTTAAGAATGATTGAAGGTTAGATTCTCAAATAGACAAACAGGACTTTCACTGTGGTTAGGATTTTCTTAATGAGAAATGAACATGAATGAATGTTACATTTCACTCTAAGATCATAGCTTCGATTCCACTCTGTCGCTAATGTCATTTCTGTCAAATCATCTTCCCACCCATGTCAAAGTTTTTGTAATGTGCCAAGGACTGGGTGGAAAAGATTTTTAAGTAATACTATTTTATTCAAAAATGTACCAAAAATTTTAAAAAGTTTCTTGTATTAAAACTTAGTTGGTCATATGCGACTAAAAATAAAATCATGGGGTGAACATAAATTAATTTAGTTAAATTAAAATGCACAGATTCCTTAAATGATTCTAAAAATAACTCTTTAATATGGTGTATCATTTTCTTTTGATAGTTAAGCTGGTTAGAAATTTCACTTTAGTGAATCTATGCATTTAAACGAAATCTTAGCTCAGGAAAAAAAGTTTATTTTTTTTTTACTTTTTTAGTGCATTTTTGGATAAAATCGTGTTACTTAAAATTCTTTTTTTTTTTTTTTTTTTTTAATATATATTTTCTGTTCATGACACCACACTATCTTCAGTTGTCCATCCACCCTATTGGTTAGTGATGCTTTCTGAAAAAAGGTCAAAGAATACTTCCATGCTGAAAAGGAAAGAAAGTTAAAGACACAATAGTTCTGCTGTGTCACCTTTATCAGGTCTACCTTTAACCTTTGTTTCATTTGCAAATAAACATTTAAGCTTTTCACCTCACCAAATGCACGCTGATGCAGCCGTACACACTAACTCCATTAAATTCTGAAGCTGTACTTTGGTGTGCCTCATTTTTTCAAAGTCATACATACTATAGAATATGTACAACATTGATCTTGGGCACCATCTAGTATTAATACATTTTAGAAACAACTTTCTCATTGTCTTTTAAAATGTTTTTCTCCCCTTTAATGTATTTCAAAAGGAAACCAGGACACATTCTTACTTAACATACCCCTTCAAAATCTTTAAGTTAAAAGCAAGGCAAACCTCACTGGATTCACCAGTGTATAATTATCTTAAAACAATTTGTCAGGCATCATCTAAAAGAATATTTTTGTGCGATCACATGAAGTCAAATTATACCAAAATTAAGTTTCGAAACTGATGTGTATAAATTGCAGGTCATAATTAGAAACAATTCTCACTCAATTACTGTTATGACCACATTTTAGCAAAACTGTACACCATTACCAGGCTTAAAAAAATATATAATTAATATCTAAAACAACTGTAGATAGTTTATAAACAAGGGAAACATCTTTATAAAACAATAGTCTATAAAAATAAACCAAAATTACTTATTTGGCTACAATATGAGTCATTAATAAATAATTTATTTTTAATATTTTACCTTTGCTTCTTCCATTTGCATAATGTTAGCCTGGCAGTCAGAAATACTATCATTTATGTAATCTATATTTGCAGTCAATGACTCTATTTCTTCATTAAGAGACAGAAGTGTCTTATCCACTTCACTGCCATCAGTTACAATTTTATCTCTCTTCTTTGACATCTTTTCTTTTCTTTTGGTTAACTCCTCACGTTGCTGAGAAGACAAAATATTTAGTAAAACATACTTTAGCAGCCTGATTTATAAAACAAATTCCTTGCCTATACAAACATAGTACATAAAGATAAAGCTAATCCTGCTAAATCAAATGTACTTACACGGAAGAGCAATTTAAACTGCTCCAATTAGCCCAATATATATTTAGAAAAGGCTGTACAGACCTTATTAAAACCATAACCTGCCTTGTCAGTCAACATTTTGCACTCACCTTGGCAATAACATGCTTAATTCCATGAAGACAGCAAGAGAAATAATAGCAGTACAAAAAGGTTTAAAGAAAAGGAAAAACTTAATCTTTAAAATAATGAGAAAGTATCAAATAGGAGAATGATACAATATTTTAAGATCTAATTTAGTAATGGTCATTATCAAAGAAAAACCTTCAAAAAATGGTCATAAATACCTTCAAAAGACGGTTCATATCTGCTTCCATGTTTGCTATTGTCATTCTCTGCATGATGATATCTGTAATTCTACGTTCTAGAGACTGCCATTTTAGCCTTGCTGCCTTTGATGAATAAACACTTACAAATTTCCTTTGGTGATATTTCCTAGAATCAGAAAGTATATATGTTACGGCACGTTACATTTCCACAATACATTAAAATTATTAAATATTACTTGACATGCCAAGATGCAGAAAGTATTTAGTCCCCTTCATATTTTTACACCTTTTGTCATATTACAGCCTTATGCTAAATTCATTTCAATTTATTTTCCTTATTGAAACAACACTCAATACTTGAGAAAGCAAAAATACATTTTTTGGAATTTTTGCAGATTTATGTAAAATAAAAAATTAAAATATCACATTGACACAAGTATTCAGACCCCCTGCTTATGAAATCTAGCCTTGGTGCATACCTTTCTTCTGGTCATTGTTTTTGATGTTTTCAGTATTTGTTGATAGTCATTACCAATTTTCTAAATGATATTTCAATAACAGAACTCTCTATTAGAGACGAAAGGCATACGATTTCGAAAACTACACATCAACAGCAGTTTATCTTATAAAAGAGCTTTAAAATACATTTCCAAAATATCCCCTGAATTCATAACACTGAGCAAGGTAGGACTATTTCTGTACAAGCCTTTGGTGCTTCCAATTTCAGTTTCCAGCAGTGACTGGGCCAGAAATTATATGTTGCAGTCCTGCTTTTACTGTATAAGAAAGACTGATAACTCTAACCTCTATATAGCTGTATTTTAATAAGATTCATTATCTCTGATTTGAGTCTGTTTGGAAGCAAATTCTAAAGGTGTCCTCTTCTTAAAGGAGAATGAACAGGAATAATTGTTCCAGCTCACTTCCTGAAGAGATGCCCTCTGCACTTTCACTATACAATTGTTTCTCCATCACCATGAACACAATTAACTTCTATGACAGAAGTCCCCATTGCTTTTCCTTGAGAGCAAAACACCAATGCATCAGCCTCAAATGGTTTCATAATTATTGTACAGTAGTTTTTATTGCAGCTGCCTTATTATTACAGTATTGCTGAAGTATAATTAATGGGGTAGGGTAACTCTAGTCATTTGACTATTCAGGGAGAGTAATGGCAGAGTCAGGTTGAAACAAAGGACCTAAATATGTAGTAATTATTAATGCACTGATTTAGGTCTGCAATGGGATGCCTATTAATGTCGTGACATTTGATAATGTCGATGAACAAAATGATGATTCACAGATTTAGGTGGCAGTGAGCATAAGATTTGAGAACCATGTTTATCCACAAATTACTCACACCATAAACTATTCTGTGAGAAAAACTGGTTGCCACTTTTCTAAATTCTTTAGCTGAAGAGATGCCTCCAGAGGCAGACATAGCTTTTGGCCTCAGCGGCAAACTGGCCATCTGCAGAAATGGAGAATGTTTGTGGCAGAAAAATTATGCTCTCATTGGAGAATTTTGAAGCTCATAACCGCTAATTGTAATTCTCTGTCAATCTTGCCGTAAGTATGTATACCAGAGAACCCTCTTACATTCTGGTTTCCTCACAAAGCTGGTGTGGAACTTGGAAAGTGCAAGTTTCTTCTATACAAGTCTTGTTCAAGTGGAGTAGAACATTTGCACTTAACCTGGTATTAGATAAAATTCTTTTAATATCTCTCTACACACTTCGTTGTGGAGAGAAAAAAATATTACAAACCCTTTAAGATCAGACTTAAACTTGTCTGATTGAAACCAGTAAAACAGAAACAAAAAGACTCTTTTAAAAGTGGGACTTAAGTTACGAAAGTTTTCTTACCTGGTTCCATTGGTGACTGCTGTTGATCCTGATCCTTGCATTCTTCCTGAAGACACCCTCATTGTGTTAGATTCCTGAACAGGCTCTGGTAAACTGAGCTTGCGGTTCACTTTTCCAGATATAGGTCTTGCCTGACGACGTAATGCTGTCACCTGCACAGTATACATTTTAGAAATATAATCTAAAACTTTATAATTACAATATATAATTTTCTGATCCAAGTGACCCCACTCTTTGTAAAGCTGTAGTCATTGGTTAACTAACTGAACTATATAATGCCACCACACAGCTCTCTGGAGCAAAGTAAAGTTTAGCTTCCTACAGATATAAAATTAAATAAAAATGTTTAATCTGAAAATCGGGGTTTAAAACGTTACTATTTAGACCTAGAAATGAGAATACATATTTACAATTCCACAAAAAAATAAACTGGCACAAGAAGAAAATAATCAAGGAACATTATTTCCATCATAGAAGTTTTCATATGCTTAATGAAACTGGAACTCCTAATTAATACTTGTTGTAAGCCATAAAATGAATCAGTAAGTAACATATTACTATAGTAAATAGCTTTGGAGACATGCTCAGTTTTAGCAATAGTTACACACAAATATCTTATTACATATCACTATATGAAAAAGACTTTAAGTAAAAGGTCATTTTCAAATATAAACATTCACAGATAGACTTCACGAAAGCTAGCTAAAGATCAAATACAATGTGAATTATGAAACAAAGATCTTGCTAGAATTTTATAGTTACAGAAAACACCATGGTCATTTAGAGCAAATTACCAATTTTGTTTTAACATTGAGCTGCTATTCTGAATTTCTTTGATTTTTGAATGTACTGTATTTTCCTCAAATCAAGTCACCTAGACATAGCTAAAGATCAAAGAACTTAGGAACACGAGCAAATAATTTATCTATTGCTATTTTCTCGGTTAGACCAATGATGATTGTTTTGATGATAATGAAAAGAAACTTCTCTCATTCTACTTGAAATTCTTCCACAGAGTGCATGATCCTTTTTATATCTTAAGTTACAATTAAATTCAAAGTATTAAACAACAGCAGACTACTAGCTTTCTTTTGAAATGGCATACAGTACAATTACGCTTACTTGATAATGTACATGTGCTAGTCTTCTGGTGCAACCTCAAACCAATAAAAGGTGCTGATTTTTCCTGAACTCTATCAGTTGTTCATTTCAATATTTGAATAAATAATGAAATTTGCATGAGAAAAAAGTACTCAAATATACAACATAAGCTTATGATAAAAGTACCTGTATGCCAGTTGTAAGTGAAATGGTTATTTTTGAAATAGGGCCACATGGAAATGGGAAACTGATGCTTTCAAAAGGGCACTGCCATCATAAGATACCATGCAGAAATAGTGTGTGGGTGTGTCTGTGTAAATGAAATAGAGATACAATCAGGCACTAAAAAAAGCAGCATTTGAGACACGTGCTCCTTTGCCTAAATCCACTGACCAGCGTAAGGGTCTGTGGATGAAACTTGGACAAAAAGGATTCTGGCTTGAATCTATTCTGTACAGATGTGAATGGTGTAGTTGGAAGTAGCAACATGAATGGGCAGGCAGTGGATGCTGCAGAAAACTGGTAATTGGTGCTGCAAAAATGGGAAAATTCAGGGAGGCAGCAGAGGCATTGTAGAGTGACCAAGAAAGGAAACAGCCTCTAAGTGTATGAGGGAGAGACCATGCATTTCACATTTCTTTAGGACAATAGCACCAGCGATGATGTCATAAAATGAAGAATTAACAACATACTATTTTGTGTTATAGTACAACCACCAAATCATAATACTAAAAGATATTTAAATATCTACATCAATACCCAACTCCAAAAGTAGAAACACAAATAGAATTCCTAATTCATAATGTAGCAACTGTCGATTGTGTCGGTGGAAATCCGTTAGCCTTGCGCTGTGATAACAGTAACACAATGGGTATGTTGATCACGCAGATCAGGCACTATCCTCTCATATGCAAGCCACAGAAAAAATATAAGAAAACTGTGCAAAAAAGCACAATTTTACTATCCTAAATACAACATTGTACCATGTTTTGGTGGCTGCTTCAAAATATATCATATAAAAGAGAATGTGTACTAATCCTGAACACTAGACACTGTATTTATGCTGACGTTTTGCTATTTGTATTTTTTGCTGTTGAAAAATGTGCAATATTTTTGGCTTGTTTTTCACAAGTACACAAAGAAAAGAAAAAACTCCATACAGAAAGTGACCAGGAATACAATTTGGACTCGGGACACTGGATCACTGAATCAACAGACTAACCACTACATAATCATGGTAAATCTTGCTCAACAAGATATTGTTCCTCAATTAATGTTTGTCCAGCTCAGGAATATGATCCTAGAGATTATATTCCAGAAAAATATGCATCAATATTGTAAATGAAGAGCAATATACAAAGCTACAAGATTAACAGTCTTAATACAGCAACCTATTGAACACAGTATTTTTAGAAGATATAAATTTTGCCCAATAGTGTGAACAAAGACTACAAAATGAATCAAAGCAAAACCAACCCAAGCATTATTCCAACACTCCACTCACCAAATCTTTAAACTTTTACATATAGTATCTGTTAACAATTTATTAGGCCACTGACATATCTTACCTCTTCAGTTTTCCGGCGAAGAATTAACTCTTGCTGTCTTTTCTTTGCCTCCAAAAGTCTAAGTTGATGCTATGAAAAGAAATCACAAGCCTTAGTAAGGCAATTTTTAACTGAACAACACTTTATTCCCATGGGTTAGTAAATGACCCTAAAACCAAAAAGTACATACTACTTTTGTATATAACACACTAAATATTATTGGAAATTATTTTCTATTTGCTCTCAGGTACACTGCACTGCATTCAGGATGACAGCACTGGTTCTGATCAAGACAGGATCACAATTTCCTTTAACCCAAAGGAAATAAACAGACTATGGTGTAAGACAGATAATTAAATACAAATAACATCTACTTAAATTTCTATTCAAACCTAAGATAGAGGACAGTCAAACAAAATGCTCTTAAAACATACATACACCAGTTTTGTACACATTATCTTTTGTAAATACAGGTAAAATTCCATTACAATGAATATCTTTACAATGAAATTTTCATTACAACAAAGTGTTTTTATGGCCCCAACAGTTTCCCCATATGACACGAGTCTATACAAATCTCGTTACTACGAAATACATTCAGCAGATACAGTACTTTTGTTACAAGTGCCCAAAAGACCTTGAAATGCCTGAATGAATCATCCACAGAGCCGTCAGTTCTGTGGTCGCAGCTCAGTTGTGCACAACAATCACCAGAAACACTGTAAAATTATTTTTCTTTCTTCCAACTTTCCTCATACTTTTTTTTTTTTTTTTTAAAGTTTTTGTTTTCTGTGATACCTTTTGCTTATTGCTCGTCAACATTTGAAAAACATCCACTGGAATTTAACGTATTGTCACCCTTCTATAGAAATGGCAGACACGAAAAAAAACAACAACAGTTCATATTAGAAAGAAAAAAAAAAACTTCAAGTTTTTGTGGCTCTCGATTCAGGCAAAAAGAAAAAAGACGATGCCAGTGAATCGGAATGTTGCCATCGACACTATCAACTTTCTTGAAAGATCGAGCAAGAAAAGAAGAAAATTCTAGGGTTGCAAACATATGCGAACTGCTGCATTTGAAGATGTCGAAAAAGCAGTTTTTATGTGGTTCGGTAATGTTCATTCGAGAAACATTCCTATTAATGCGGCACTCATTCAAGAAAATGTTAGGTTTCTACTCTCTTAGGACCTACACCAACTGGACAACACGCTGAAGAGCATCCTGAAGTACGATGGTGGAAGACTATTTATCTGAGCTCACAGCTCTGCTGCAGCTTGCCGCCGAAGCAAACAGAAAAGATCTCAATGGGTGATGCAAGAAACATTGTAAATGCAGGGAACAGTATTACTTGGCCACTAACCTGGTCACAATCCTGCTTGACTGCCGTGTCTGTGTATAGGAGAGTGGCAGATCACGCTACAATAAATAATCCTGTTTCAAGCTGAATAAAGCTGGTTTTGCTAAAGTACTGAGACTCAGCCGCATGTTTTGGGGTGCAAGACAGGGACTTATAGTGCAACCACGATCTTTTAAGATCTTTTGCACTATTAAGATCACATCAGGAGTACTGCAAGGTAAGTGAGGGCTTATATTTTGATACACTCAAACTGGAATTAGTGCTGGAAGTACTTTTAACTGTGGTGCTTTTTGTTTTTGCTTCAAAACCTTCCATGAATCTTCACTGCATCAATATTAAGTGATGGGTGGCAAGTGTCAAATGATGATAGCATCCGATTTCTTATTTTGTGTTTAACGCCCAAAAGTGGATTTGAAGACAATCACGTGGGCTCATTCACTAGCAGTAAGCGAATCTACTGTACCAAGATCAGCTGATGGAAAACAATGGGAATAAAAAATATCTTTCAGTCATTTTTTTTGTTAAAAAGTACTATAAATCTATAACAAAAAATACAAATATAAACTTTTAAAAGCACCTTCTTGTGTACTGTACAGTACAAAAATGTTTTCGATAAAGAGTTGATGAGAGGTAGGTTAGGTCTGTATACATAGGCTACGTGACAGCGTAAACTGTGAAATCAACTGACAGAAAACAAAGGAAATTTGTACATAAGGAAACAAAAATAAACATTGTTTTTTATTGAAAAAATATATAAGAAATATGTAGCAAAATACAAATATTCACTTTTAAAAGCATTTCCTTATGTACAAATAGCTGTACATGTATATGTTTTCCATAGGAGTTGAGGATTGGGGGTTAAATTGTGTTCACTGGGTACCTATGCTAACTATGCTGGACTTACAGACAAAGCAGACTTCCCAAATGGGCTCTCGGAACAGAACGTGTTTGTATGTAAGGGACTTACTGTGTTCCTTTAAAATTAGACAAATTTTTCAGCTATTTTGACAAAAAGATCTGATTAAAAATGTATTTGGATACTTTTAAATTGTAAACTGAAACTTTTCATGATTTTAAAAATAACAGCTGTACTGCGCCCTTTAAAGGATTTTATTATTTTACCTTGAAAAAAATCAGCTTCAACTTAAACCCCATCAACACTTTAATATCTTTTTTGCTCAGAATAATATACAAAATCTGACATTGATTAAATTTAAATGTATTCTTACATATTTTTTCAAAGGCAGAGAGCCCTCTTTACATCAATAAATTTAATACAATTAAACTAAAACACAAAAAATACACAATACCACACAAAAGACAAAAGCCAAACATAAATAAATACACATATCATATAAACAATGTACAACATAACATTTTCAAAGTAAACCTAATTAATCCAGTTTAGAGTCATGATGAAATATAAATAATTGAAGCTCCCAAATATTAAACAACAAATAAATTCTGAATTAGAAATAAAACACAAGTTGAAAATAATTTCATCATTTTCTTATACTTTTGCATTGTTAGTCCCTACAGACTAATATGGAACATTGCTGATCTCCATTGAGATCTATATTTACAAAAGTTTAGTTTATGGGATAAGCTTAGTATTTTTCAAGTTGAAGTTACTTCTTCACAAACATGGTATATATGCATTTTCCACACATATTTTGTGGTGATGCCTCATGTCCTATTAGACTCTATTATAAAGCACCAATGAGGGCAAGATAATTTTTAAAATTAATACAAAATGCTTCGATTTCAACAAAATACCAAATTTATCCTTTAAGAGAGATTGTAGTATCATTATAAAGATGATTTTCTTTCACATCTACATTTGTTAGAGAGGAGCTCATTTATGTAATTAAGCAATTTGTCC
Source organism: Polypterus senegalus (assembly GCF_016835505.1). Classification (NCBI taxonomy): domain Eukaryota; kingdom Metazoa; phylum Chordata; class Cladistia; order Polypteriformes; family Polypteridae; genus Polypterus; species Polypterus senegalus. Next base: position 56,193,469 of record NC_053161.1, read on the forward strand.
CATGGCTTAAGTTTAAAATTCACATAACAAAAAAAAACAACATTCAAATTATACTAACTTTCTATTTAAATTTATATCTTCTTTCCCTCAATTTAATAACAACATATTTTAATTTTTTTTATCATAAACGGTGAAAAGCCAGTGTTTTGCTATCTGGCATTTTGACAGGGCGATTCCTTACTCCCTCTTCATTTTTGGAAGCCTCTTGAAGCCGACACCATCAACAACAACATTTATTTATATAGCAAACAAATATTTTCATACAAATGATGTAGCTCAAAGTACTTTACAAGATGAAGAAAAAAGAAAAATATTACAATAAGATTAGGCAATACTAAGTAACAAAGAATAAATTAAGGTCCGATGGCTTGGAGGTCAGGAAAAACAAAAAAAAAAAAAAAAAAAAAAAACTCCACAGGACTGGAGAAAAAAAGCAAAATCTTCAGGGGTTCTGAGGCCATGAGACTGCCTAACCCCCACTGGGCATTCTACCATCAATGGTAATGACCAGGAGGAGCTCAACAGATGAGGACAAACACACCAAGAAAGGGGATGATAAAAAGTGCAAGTGCTTTTATTAACAAAAAAGTCAAAACAAAACAAGTGTTCCAAAGTGCAGTGCTTCAAAAAGTTAATAAACAAATAATCCATACAAAAGTGTTTCATGTAAAGCAGGGGTGTCAAACTCAATCACAGAAGGGGCCGAAATCTAAAATCCAGCCTAAGTCGCGGGCCAAATTGTTTACTGAAAAGTCATAAACTGACAATGTTGACCAGAAATATGAATTTCAAATGAATGCAACAATCTTTTCCTTAACAGGACTGTCAAACCAACTCACATGATATCAAGCAAAACAGTAACATTGCCACGTACATAAAATGCTCATTGTTTTGTTTTCTGGCTAGATGTCTGACACCATTTACCCCGGGTCAATGAGTCAATGTCTGGTTTTATTTCTTGTGCTGTAGCAACCTGCAAAACAGTGTGGAGGTGGTCATTGGTGATGTGTGACCTGTGCTTGTTTTTGTTCAGATTCATTATTGAAAACATCTGTTCACAAAGATAGGTGCTCCCGAACATGGACAGAACACCGGCAGCATGAAGCTGGAGCTGTGGCATTGAGTCAGAGTGGAGTAGAGGGTAGAAGTCCTCAATTACAACATCCTGAAGCTTTGATATCAGGCCACTGTCAGTCTGAAGCTCAATTATCTCTATCTGAAGATGATGGGGCACATTGTTGACATCAACTGTAAAAGGATTGGCAAAGATGTCAAAGCCTGAGTGCTGTGTTCTGAAGTCAGAGAAGCACCACTCAAATTGAGTTATTAACTGGCTAACTTTGGTAGCCAGCCAACTACAAGGAAAAGCACCAGAAACAGTGGATGAGATACTCTGACAAACAGGAAAGTGGGCAAGATTGTCATGTTCCAGTTAGCACTTCCATAGTTGAAGTTTATGCTGGAATGCTATGATCATGTCAGACATCTTCGTGATGACTTATTTGCATCCCTGCAGCTTCTGATTCAGTTGGGCAAGATGCTTGCATATGTCACACATCATAGCAAAATCACATAGCCAGGCGGGATCTGACAGTTCAGGCAAGGGCTTTGCTTTACTTTTCATGAAAAGAGCGATTTGTGCTTGGAGCTCAAAAAATTTTTGAGGACTGCACTCCTGCTCAGCCATCTTACTTCTGTGTGGTATGGCACGTATCCATGCTCTGCACCCAACTCCTGTAAAAACTGCTGGAACTGGCGATGATTCAGGCCACGAGCACATATAAAGTTAACTGTTTTAATGACTGTGGTCATTTTGTCATTCATTTCCAGAACTTTTCCACACATAGCCTCTTGGTGGATAATACAATGACAAGTAATCAGAGGTGTGTGGCAGTGACTTTTTGGCATTCTTTCCTTCATTAGTCCAACCAAGCCTTTCTTTTCTCCACACATTGCAGGTGCGCCATCAGTAGTTAGCCCCACCAACTTTTCCCAGGGTAATTTATAATTATTTATGGATTTCTCCACAGCCTCAAATATATCTCTACCGGTCGTCGTCCCATGCATGGCAGCAACATCCAAAATTTCCTCAGTGACAGAGAGGTCAGTCTTCGTGGCAAGGTATAAAGATGGACAGCTGCGCTGTATCAGTGTTGTCTGTGCTTTCATCGACAGCAAGTGAAAAAGCGAGATAACTGCATGCCTGTTCGGCCAGCTGTGTTGATAAGATTTCCTAATAGTTCCTGAACTCTGTCTGCAATGGTGTTTCTTGACAACCTGACATAATGAAAACTCTGTATTTGGTCTGGGCATACCAGCTCACACACTTTTAGCATGCATTGCTTCAAAAAGGCACCCTTTGATAGTGCCAACTTTTCTTTTTTTGGACATTTTGGGATCAATATCGCCACTAATAAGATGTAGTTTATTGGCAATCTGCAGTAGAAGTGAAAAGTAGAAAACTGCACTGGGATAGCTTGATTTGGCAGATGGAGTGAAGGCGACGTAGTAATAAAGGTTCACATAATGCCTGTTAATGCCAGGCAGGGTAATACAGATGGCAGATTCTGCTACTAATAATCAATGCCTGCAGTGTAGGTTCAGCAACTGGCAGCTTCTGCTGCTAATCTTATGCCTGCAGTGTATGCTGATTTAATGCCTGCAGTATAATCAGCAATAGAGATCAACAGAGATCAACAGACAATGGCAGCTTTTGCTCACAGATCGGCGCTACAAATGCACAAACAACTGGCAGCTTCTGCTGCTAATTTAATGCCTGCAGTGTGTGTGTGTGCTGTGAGACAAATGCCAGCTTCTGCTCAGAGATGGAGTAGCTCGTGCTCGCATTACGGCCTGCCTCCTACCACGCTCACAGGCCTGCCTCCTACCTGACTTAAGCTGCGGGAGATGCTGGTGCGAATACATGCCGACATCTCCATGGAAACAATACAGCACTGCGCTTCTGGCATTGTTGAAGCCACACAGCGTTTGCCGGAGTAGCGATACACCCTCTTGTGGTGAAAATTGAAACAGCATGATTTTTTTTGCCCACATTGCAGCATGATTCCTGTGGGCCAAATTACAAGGTCCGGCGGGCCTTGTGTTTGACACATGTGATGTAAAGGATAAAGGCAGAATAAATAAGTCCATTAAAAAGAGGTTAAAATTCAGGCAGGAAACTATCTTTTCCAAAAATTTCGGGGGATTTTATTTCTCACTGTCGGCGCCCATGCTTATCCCATAAGGGCCTTGCAGCAGAGGAATTACCCTACCAACATATGCAACTGACTTTCGGCAGGTTCAGGTCCCTGCCATCCCATGGCTATGGTAAGGTTCCCTCTCTAGACCTAGTCTTGGGTCCCCAATGGCCATGGCACTCACGTTGAAGCTATCCTCTTAAGCCTCTTCAACCCCCGCGGCCTTCCTGGTCTTCTACAGATAGTTATTCCTTTTAACACAAATCGCTCTGCCTCCCTGAGTTGCTCAGCCAAAGTGATCTCTGTTTCAGCCAATAGGTGTCAGCCACTCATTCTGCTCAAGATGCTCTCCTTCCCAGCTGCCTGCCTTCACCCATTCTTAATTTCACTCACATACACCGCTTTATTCCGCCTCCTACCTTAATCTCTCTCTCTTCCTTTAACCTCTGCTCTCTTCTTGTTTTTTTCTTACTCGATTCCCCCCTCTCTCACACTCATGCTTCCTTTTTAAAAATGGGGACTTGGCACTGCTGCAGCAATCAGCATCTCCTGATGTCAATTAGGGTCGCTGGCAACTCCGTACTTGTGCACTAAGTGCAGGGCCGTCTGCTACCGCATCGCACACGGGAACCACTCTCACCATTCTAATAACACCCGAACCCACCACCACTCACAAAGACGCTTGTGCAGCAATTATTTATTTGAAAGCTGCCATTCAGCTGCAGACCTCACTTTACCACAGGCATATGATGGACAGTGTGTGTGTGTAAGTCATTTTAGAGAATAAAGCAAATGTTTTTCTTGTGACTGCTGCCAGTATCCTGTTCATGATAAAAGGTAAAACCATAAAGTGAAACTAAATAATTACTTACTTGCACCAATGGAAGGCAAACCAATGAGATAACTACAGCACACATGCCATGGGGACTTCGGACTATGTTACATTTTATATCTAGAAAAAGCACCATGTTTTGATTCTCCATATTTAACATGACGTACTAATCAGTAAGTTTGCATTTGTACATGACAATGCTAGTGAGCATCAAGGATATTTGTTTAAGATTTCAAATCTTGCCAAGGTCCTTGTGCTGTCTGAACATTGTCTTCAGCCATTAGAAAATTATAACATTGGAACAATCCACAATAGAACAGGCCATTCAGCCCAACAAAGCTCACCAGTCCTATCTACTTAATTCTTCTAAAAAAACACATCAGGTCAAGTCCCTAAAGTTTTACTGTCTACCACACTACTTGGTAGCTTATTCCAAGTGTCTATGGTTCTCTCTGTAAAGAAAAACTTCATAATGTTTGTGCGATATTTAACCTTAACAAGTTTCCAACTGTGTCCATGTGTTCTTGATGAACTCATTTTAAAATAACAGTCACCTCTTAGTCTTCTTTTGCTTAAACTGAAAAGGCTCAGCTCTTTTAAACTTCATTCATAATTCATCCTTGTAGGCCTGGAATTAACCCAGTCGCTTTCTCTGAACTTTTCTAGCGCCCACTTTGTAGCTTGGAGACCAAAACTACACATAATACTTCAGATTAGGCCTCACCAGACCATTCTAAAGCTTCAGCATAACCTCCTTGGACTTTTACTCCATACACCATGTTATATAACCTAACATTCTATTTGCCTTCTTAATGGCTTCTGAAGACTGTCTGGAAGATGATAGCATAGAGTCCACTATGTGCAATTAAAATTAACAACAGATTTGCAGCCCTGTCTTTAGAGGCAGTGAGCGTTGAAAAAACATTCAAATCACGTTTCCCATTGCTACTCAGCTACCTGATAAAACATGCAGCAGACTCAGTGCACTTCTTTACTATGATAGAAGCAATTCATACTCAACATAGGGAAAGCTAAGAAAATATGTACACAGTCATTCTCCATTTTTACACTGAACTAAATTGTGAGGTAGTTTGTCATGAGCATCATTAAAATGTTTGTATACTTTTTTAGACTTTTGCTTTTTAAAAGGTGCACTAAGACCATTGCATCACACAATGCAGAACTGAGTCTTCCATGTGTATGTGTGAATTTAGGAAGGAGTAAAGATAAAACAAGTAGGTAGCCTTTGAAATCCCTGCTGAACATATTCTTTTATGTAGTCCTGTAAATAAACCAGTAGTGAACTCAATGCATCCTAAGAAAATGAAGTTTTGTGAAAAGACAAATATACACAGACCTAGGCATTTGTGCACTTGATAGTGACACAGTAGTTACTCCATATTTAGTGCTTTTAAAAAAGGATCAATTCAACTTACCTCTTGTTTTCGCTGGTCCTTTTTAAGTGCAGCTATTTCACGATTACGCTTGGACTCTGTCATCCTTGCTCTTTCTTGTTCTTCCCGCATTTGTTTCATCAGTTTCACCTAAAATTGATTTTATCAAAAATACTACCATTAAAAGCAATAAGGGCAAACACAATCAAAAAAGGTTTCCAAAAAGGCGTAAAGAAAATTGTAATTGTTGTTATGATCATGTGAAACACTTTCCTTTAACCTACACAGGTATGTTTTTTGAACTTAAGTATTTTTTACACAGTGCAACAATTCATACATTGATTAAAAACAACATTAAAACCACTGACAGGTGAAGTGAATAAAATTGATTTTATCAATACAGTGGCAACTGTCAAGGAGTAGGATATATTAGGCAGTAACTGAACAGTCAGCTCTTGGTGGCGATGTGCCAAAAGCAGAACAAAATGGGCAAGTGTAAGGATCTGAGCAACTCTGACCAAGGCCAAATTGTGATGGCTAGATTACTGGGTCACTGTATCTCCAAAACAACAAGGTTTTTCAAGGGTTTTCCCAGTATTCAGTGGTTACTACCTACGAAAAATGGTCTAAGGAAGGATAACCAGTGAACCTGCAAGAGCATCATGGGACCAACAGGCTCATAGATGCACATCCAGATTGAAAGATAGCCCATCTGGTCAAGACCAACATAAGTGATACTGTAGTACAAATTTTTGAAAAATGTACTGCTAGCCCCAAGAGAAAGGTACTAGATCATAGTGTATACCAGCTTGCTGCATATGGAGCTACATAGTCACAGATTGGTCAAAGTGCCCATTCTGACCATTGTCCACCACCAAAAGTGACTACAATGGGCATGTCTTCATCAGAACTGGACCATGAAGCAATGGAATAAGATGGTCTGGTCTGATGAATCACGTTTTACTTTATATCATGTGGACGACCGCGTGTATGTACGTCATTTACCATGGGAACAGATGGCAGTTGGATGCACTAGGGAAGCAGGGAAGCCGACGGAGGCAGTGCGATTCTCTGGACAATGGTCTGCTGGATAGCGTTCGGTCTTGGCATCCATGTACCACCTACTTAAAAATGGCTGTAGACCAAATACACCCCTTGGCAGAAGTATTTCCTGATAGTAGTGGCCTCTTTCAGCAGGATAATGTGCCCTGCCACACTGCAAAAATTGTTCAGGAATGGTTTGAGGAACACAACAAAGAGTTTAGGGTGTTGACTTGGCCTTCAAATTCCCCAGATCTCAATATGATCTAGCATCTGTGGGATGTACTATAAAAAAACAGTCTGATTCATAGAGACCACACCTTGCCATTTATAGGATTTTCTGCTAACATCTTGTGTCAGATATCACAAGACACCAACTGACGTCTTGTGTAATCCATGCCTTTATGGGTCAGAGCTCTTTTAGTGGCATTGGGGGTAGGGGTATCTAAAAATACTAAGCAGATGGCTTTAACATTGTGGCTGATTGTTGTATATCAGGTATAACTGCCATTCCATGACTTTCTAATAAGAGCCTGCCTTTTGCTTAAGCGAACAAAAACTTTCTCTGGAATGAAGGGGAGGTAGTTAGGTTTTGTATGCCAATGAAACATAGGTCTCCCTGAAGACCTGTTTGTACTACAGTATTACAATGAAGTCAAATATATGTGTGATACCAGCAATTACGTTTTTGGGGCCCTCTTCATATGACTTAGTAAAAGCATGTCACCTAGATTCCACAACACAACTGTTGCCAACCTAACTTCATGAAACCCAAGGATGGATATTTATGATTCATAGTGATGTAGAAATGCTCATAATCTTGTTCTTCAACATTTGCTGTGTATAAAGTTGCTGTTCATGTATTGCTCTTGTTGATGTTACAGTTATCAAGAAGACTTTTTTAAGGGACGAGTGTAAATAGTTTTCTGATGAGTCTTTACAGAATACTAACATCTTCCAAATTATGAAGCGCTACTAAAAGCCCTAGTCATTGTAAACATGGGAATACATATGCTGGTGTCAGAACCGATACTTTTTTTGGACTGGCTAGTGCAAAATTAAAAAAAAAAAACCTTTCTCTAAATACTCTGGTTTGCATTTTGAAAATTCTACAGCCATTGCAGTGATTTCCCACTGTGAATTCACAATAATTTTCTAGATTGAACGTATAAAGGCTATCTTACTAGAATCTTCACATCCTTTAAACTATCTATCCAATCTTTTTACATCTGTTAAATGCCTCAAGTCAAACTTAACGAGTTCTATTACATTTCATATCATTGCTAGCTCACAATCTGTGAAATACTGATCTTATGAATTTTATGAATTTGTTTAATAAGAATCAGATTCAGATTTATTAGCCAAGTATGCACGCATAAAAGTAATTTGACTACATTTTTTTGATGGCTCTCCCAGGTTTACTTACTTGACAGACACACAATTGATAAAGGTGTCTTTGTTAAATCAGTTGTTTGGAGACTGCAAGGGAACGCTAATTATTGCTGTCCTTGTTGACAATCATTTATTTTTGTTATGTTTTTAAGAGCTTCGCAAAATCAAATTCCATTAAACTGATGTGGTTATAATGATAAAGTATTACACTCTTAATATTCACACTTGAATTGACAGAACAGAATATCTCTATATTTTAGATCATCATCTCATACTCACTTAACAAACAAGTGAATATAACTTATTACACTGTGTGCACAATTATTAGGCAAGTGAGTATTTTGACCATATCATCATTTTTAATGCGTATATTCCAACTCCAAGCTGTATTAACTTGAATGCTTATTGGATTTAAGCACGTCAGGTGATGTGTATTTGTGTAATGAGGGAGGGTGTGGCCTAAGGAGATCAACACCCTATATCAAGGTGTGCAGAATTATTAGGCAGCTAGTTTTCCTCAGGCAAAATGGGCCAAAAAAGAGATTTAACTGACTCTGAAAAGTCAAAAATTGTAAAAAGTCTTTCAGAGGGATGCAGCACTTTTGGAATTGCTAAGATATTGGTGTGTGATCACAGAACCATCAAACATTTTGTTGCAAATAGTCAACAGGGTCACAAGAAACGTGTTGAGAACAAAAGACGCAAATTAGCTGCCAAAGATTTGAGAAGAATCAAACGTGAAGCTACCAGGAACCCATTATCCTCCAGTACTTTCATATTCCAGAGCTGCAACCTACCTGGAGTGCCCAGAAGTACAAGGTGTTCAGTGCTCAAAGACATGGCCAAGGTAAGGAGGGCTGAAACCCAACCACCACTGAACAAGAAACATAAGTTGAAACGTCAAAACTGGGCCAAGAAATATCTGAAGACAGATTTTTTCAAAGGTTTTATGGACCGATGAGATGAGAGTGACTCTTGATGGACCAGATGGATGGACCTGTGGATCAGTAATGGGCACAGAGCTCCACTCCAACGTGGAGGTGGGGTACTGGTATGAGCTGGTATTTTTAAAGATGAGCTAGTTGGACCTTTTACATTGAAGATGAACTCAAAATCAACTCCCAAACCTACTGCCAGTTTTTCGAAGACACTTTCTTCAAACAGTGATACAAGAAAAAGACCAGGATTTTTATGCATGCCAATGCTCCATCACTTGCATCGTAGTTCTCCACTGCGTGGCCAGCCAGTAAAGGCCTTAAAGATGAAGGAATAATGACATGGCCCCCCTTCCTCATCTCACCTAAACCCTATCGAGAACTTGTGGGCACTTCTTAAACGCTAGATTTACGGGGGAGAAAAACAATACACCTCTCTGAAGAGTGTCTGGGAGGCTGTAGTCACTGCTCCACAAAAAGCTGATCGTCAACAGATCAAGAAACTGACAGACTCAATGAATGGAAAGGCTTATGACTGTTATTGGAAAGAAGGGTGGCTATATTGGTCATTGATTGATTGATTTATTTTTTGAAATGTCAGAGATGTTTATTTGTAAATTTTGAGGTGTTTGTTTATTATTCTCACTATAACAGATGAAAATAAACAAGTGAGATGGGAAAATTTTCATTTTTCCTTTAGTTGCATAATAAATCTGCACACTAATAGTTGCCTAATAATTGTGCGCACATATGTATTCCCCTGATGATGTTCACACTCACATTTCCGTTGTGAAACATTCAGGTTTCAGGTTTATTAACATTTTGGATTGACTGATAGCACTGTGTTTGTTCCATATTAAAATTAATCCTCAAAAATACAACTTGCCTAATAATTCTGCACTCCCTGTAAACTGACTAGCTTATATAGAATCTTTTGATTCATGAAATATCTTAAATGGCTGTAACAAAGAAGTAGAAATCTTTGTCCATTGTGTACATCTATATTTTATTTAAACCATGAAATATTATCAGCAAAATAAATGCCTTTAATTCAGATATAGGCAATAATATTCCAATCCCTGGATGTGACCCTGTGGTAAAATGACATTAAACTCGGCTACCTCGTAGACTAGTGCATGCTGGCCAACTTTACAGCATTCTACTCCAAATTAAGGGAAATGAACCATTAACAGTAACAACTAATAAGCTGAAAGTGAATAAGTGAAAGTAAAAAGGAGGTACCTTAGTTTTCTTCATTTCTGTAACTTCCTGTTGAAGTTTCTTTAACTGTTTTTCATATTGTGATTGATTTTTCAGTAACCTAGCATGTTCCTTCTGAGCAGCCTGTAACTTCTGCATCTCCTTATTCATAGTACTTAACTTTTTCTCATATTCAGCTTTAATTTTGTTTGCTTTATCTTCCGTATATGACTCCATTGAACCTGTAAAATATGTCAAAGTTTATTAGCTCACATTTTTACTAAAAACATATACTATGACAAATCTTTGAGAACATACCCATATTCTGCAGAACACGGTCCCTTTCCAGCTGTGTGTCACGGATTTTGCTTTGAAGCATCATTAACTTCTGCTCATACTGTTGTTTTAAGGTATGTAGTCTTCTCTGACTATTTTCTAATTCATCAATCAACTTCTGTTTAATTGCAATTTCACAAGTAATATTTGCAAGATCTGCCTGATAATTAGCTGTAAAATAATAAAACAACAAAAAGAACAAAAATCTCTTTAACAGCAATACTACATTTACTAAACCACAACATACTGTTTTTAAATATTTGGATTCTGAAAAAAACTATGATTTAAACATTTGCTTTTCTGAAGTTAAATAACAGGTAACGATTTTTATTTTAATTTCGAAAAGTTGTAGTATTTATTAAACCATTGCTGGTTTTCTTAAAAGAAAAAATTTTGTTTTATTTGTTTCAGTCTGATCGATGATTGTCTTTATAATGCTATTTTCAAAATGGGGCATACAGTTCCTGGGAATGTGTTGTGTAAAAACTACTGCTTCACTGAACATTGTTTAATCTATTTTACAAAAGCAAAACATTAAGGCAAATTGAATTTGATTCAAAATGAAGAATGCATTTCTTATTTTAAACCATTTTATGCTCTCAAGTAACAACAGGTTAAGTCATTCCAAAGAAGAGCAAGGACTGTTTTTCCGCAGAGAAGCACAGGTCAGTTCCTAAATGCAGAAGGATATCTTGTCTGTTCACAGGCAGCCTTCACAAGTTACAGTTGCATATTCTATAATCAGTTTACACGATAATATGTTAAAACTTGTTTACTCTCTCCACATTTGCTCAAAGAAGGCAGCTTGCCGCTCCCCATCTTCTCCCTCTGTACACCAGAACTTGAAGGTGTTGAAGAATTCCAATTTCTCCTTTTTAAGTGAGTATCTCTGACTGAGTTATTCCTAGTCTTAGTTGTACAGCATCTTATGATTTAGACTGCTAAAATATCACATTCTAAGCTTTAACTCCTTACGACAACTAAATATTACAGCTGAGCAGCTAGTAATGCCAATGGTGCGGCAACTTTTTCAGAAGTCTGACTGGCATGTTTTGTCTCTCAGAATGCCCTGAATTTTTAAGCAATTACACAATAAGGTTATTCCCCATTGTTCAATTTAGGCTGATGTCACATTACACAATTTCTAGTCAGAGGGAATGTCAGACTTAATGACATAAGATGATAATCTTATTGCCAGACCATGTCAGATTACATGACTAAAAACTGATGGGCATGTCAAATTATCCAACTTTTCAGCACAGCTTCACACTTTCAAAGAATCATGTTCTTGCACTTTTTTCAGACAGCTACGTGCTGCTAACTGACAGAGCCAGTGCTGCACAAAGGCCCTACAAGTACAGCATGTTCAGCTGTAGTCTTGGCCCTTTTTTTTTTTAAATAATTTTTTCCATTTTGTCGTGGTACACAAAACACAAGACAGACAGACAAGCCCTACTTTTTTTTTAATACTGATAACTGTACCATTGTTTCCTTTTGCACAGTCCATTACTGATATGTAATGGTCTGAACCTACAGTACCAAACTGTTTTTCTTTCGGTAAAATATATATATATATTTTTTAAGATTTCCTTTATGGATTCTAGCTTCAGTATTCATAACAACACACACTGTTTAACATTAGATATATTCCGATTTAAAGATGACAATTGCAAATAATAATAAAAAAAAAACCTTTTTCATCAAGTTCAGAATCAGATTCTTCAGAACTATCCTCTAAATCCAAGTCTGCATCATCTTCTTCCTCTTCATCACCCTCTTCATGATCACTGCCTTCTTGTACCTCCTAACAAAGCACAGTTACTTCACTTCATACCGTTGAAAATGTTCACTTTTCAACAAGTCTGAAGCAAATAATTTTGGCTTCACAGTTTAATAAATAAAGGTTTTCAAGATTAGGATCACAAAATCATCTCACTTTAATGTGAAATAAAATTAATATAGACATGTGTATTAATATGTCACACATAAGATCATATACCACACAGGCTTAGGCTTGAGGTTTAGTAATATACAAAAGAAATAAATGCCCTATAGCTATAGTCTATTGTTATGGTTTTGCCAGCTTCTTCTCCCCAGCACATGGGACCAAGAATCAGATAAAGTGGTTTGGACACTGGGGTCCTTTTCCTGGCTCAGCTTTAAATAAGTTACTCAACTACAGTATGACAGAGCACACATTTAAAAGAACATGAACAAGAATAATCTACATGGCTCTTCTCTCCATTTTGTATTAGGCACGAGACAAAAATTTTACTGTACTGAATTTCGTGAAACAAAATACTGCCAATACGAAATGTGTCATGTATTGCATGAAATTACCACATGACAGAGGGGAATAAAAAATCTAAAAACTAAAGCTAAGGTATCACATGCCAAACTGACTGCACTTTTGTAGAACGTTTATCACTGTCTGTTGTGATGGATGGCCAGGATGCCTCCACGCAGGAAGGACTGGGGGAGCCAACCTACCCAGCACCAAATGGCAGTCCTCCTGGGTTGAAGTGGTGCCTCAGGATCCTGCAGGGCTACATGAGAGTTGGATACAGCCCTGTTGGGATCCAGGGGTGCTGCAATGGCTGCTGAGGCCTGGAGAACAGCTCTTCTGCCACACCTGGAAATGCTGCTGGAAGTAGGACAATGACCATCTGGAGCACTTCCGGGTGCCTTATAAAAGGAGCCAGCAGACACCACTCTGGGAGCCAGAGTTGGAAGGAGAGAGACAAAGCTTGCATGGAGGAGTAGAGGAGGAAAAGAAAAGAATTGTGTTGTGTTGTGCTGGGGACTGTGTTTGGCTTGTGGGAAATGGTGGAAGGAGTTTCCCACAAGAGAAAAAAGAAAATAAATATTGTGTGTGCTTTGAAGTTGTGTCTGTGTCTGCCTGTCTGTGTTGGGGTTAGCCTTTACACTATAAAATGATGTGAAGATGAAAGTTCTTGATGGAAAATAGACATCAATGTATGTGAAAGTGGGTTGGGACCACAGTTTTTAATGTTTCATTGACTCGTATCATTGGACGAGTACAGTGAATGTCAATATTGTTTCATAAATGCACCATTGTATCAATAGGCTTGTTTCCAAATCAAACTCCATTGGGGCTGCCAAAGCACAAACTTAACCATTGCATTTAAACACTTCTCATAATATACTCAGACTCTACTGGGAGCAACAAGCTGCAGATACTGCAGCTGTCATGAGCCGTGAATGTTAAAATGACTGCTTGGGACACTGTGGTGTAGCAGGTCCACAATGCACGACAAAAGGGCCACTTTTAAATAAACAATCACTGTGCTCACGGCTTAGCGAGGGGGCGTGGTAGTGTGGCTGAAGCGGTTCTCAGGGCGATTCACGGTATGGGCGTTTCTCACCTAAGTGCACAGGTGGGAAACTGTCTGCATCCGTGATTGTTCCTGGGGATACTGCTCTCAACAGCAGTCCTCCAGCACAGTGGAGACAGAAATCTGTCAAATGATCAATTCTGGATTTTCTGATTAAATCACATGTCTGTTCCTGAATAAGTGTGCACAACTCTAACCAATACTTAATGTAAGCATCTTTTCTTTTGATTACGTAAGTCTTTTAGAATAGGCATCCATGATCTTAGATTGGATTTTGTAATTTATCCTATTTCTTCTTTTCAGAAGATTTCAGGCTCAGTCAAGCTGTGAAGAGATCTCTGGTACACTGTCAGATTTTAAGAATGCTTTTTAGTTTTTTTTTTAAGGTACTCTTTGGTTCATTTGGCTGTGTGCACTGGATTACTATTCAAGTGGAAAGGTGAATTTTTCTGTATCTTCAGCTTTCTGGTAAAAGCCATCAGGTTCTGCCCCAAATTGTCATTATAGTATTATTTTTTTCTTTCCATCATGACCAGACCTCATGTGTCCACTGAACAGAAGCAGACCTATATACTGCATGCCACCATAATCAGTTCTTTGTGTGATGAGCGGTGTTATTCAAAATGCTTTATCTTGGCCTCTTAGACAAAACAATGCTTCCCCACTTTGCTTTGGGAAAGGTGTCTATTTAAAAAAAATTATAAGGGCTTATTTTTTGAAAGAAATGTCTTCCATCTTGTCATCCTGCCTGAAGATGTATACTACTTATAGAGAATTTGCTACATGGTAATGCCGTATTTCCTCAGATTGTTAATGATTGCCTTCACAGTATTCTATGATACACACATGTGATCCCTTCAAAAGTCTTTTACATTCTTTCTACAAATCAATACCTATCAAAAATAGCATTTCACTGATCTTTAAAAGTTTTATATGGAGCATTGTCATTGTGACACCTTCAGAAAGGACAGAAGGCATTAGTCTTCCATCATGTTTGATAAAAGAGGGACTCCCAAGAAGATTGATCTTCCAGCTGCACCATAATTCAAAACGTTGTTAAATTCCTATTTGAGAAGAAAATGCTCAGGTTTGGCCAGCTACATATAAGTGACAGATATGGAAAATTTCTGACCAAGGACTGCCTTGAATTTTGAGCGACTCTCAGCGGTTTGAAAAATATTTAAGTGTTCTTAAGGAGAAAGGTGGTAGAAACATCTTAAGTAAAAACTAATTTAAGGTGGAATATAATTAAAGGACATCATTTCTTTCCTTTTTTAAAACTTTTGTTTTCACTTTCAAATAATTGAGTTTTATGATGAAAGTCTGTAAAAAAAAATAAATAGTTTTTTCAATTTAAAAAATAAATGTGAAGTAGTCCACGGTATTAATGCTATGCTTTCCAGTATATATTGACTATAAGTAAAAGTAATAAATAATAAAAACTGGACTTATTATAATAAAAATGTGTTGTCTGTTAGCTTTATAACTCTAGAGGTAATCCAAACAAATTTTATAACTATAAGGATTATAAAAAACAAATTTACTGTTTGGTATTATTAACAGAAAGATATTTAAGTAAACTAATCACTTTGGGAACAAAGCACACACAATCTAACCAAATAAAATGCACCACTACAAACACTGAAGATTGACCTTGGGATGCTACCAACTGTCCAGGGTTTTGACTCTTTGTAACTCATGAGTACTTCTAAATAGTCAGAAGACTGTCATGAGCGTGCACTTGGGAGGCAGCTTAAAGGCTCTGATGATAGTAGCTATCCGCAAAACCAAGGGTTGGTGCTGTGCTAATGCCTTCTCTCAATGGTTGTTTTACCACTAATATCACTTCCTTTTTCCACCCTCGTTGACCTTTGGCCATCTTTGAATAAGTTCTACATCAGACTCCCATCTGAAAAGACGTTATCAATAACTTTGTGAAAAGATCATTTATTTTTAATTTATTTTTATTATAAGGGGTGACAGGCATGCTCCAAACCTTTTTTCGTGTCTGCTTCTTGACTTACAACGCAAGTACACACACACACGCATGCACGCGCACACACACACGCATGCACAGACAGATATTGTATAGCATATTTGCAGCAATAAAGTTTTTGATAAAAAATGCTGAACAGAGGATTTAAATAATCTTTTGTGATAAAACATTTTAAAAATTAACTCGCATAAAAATGAACATAATACAACGACCCACAATATTTCTCTTTGGGACTGTAATGCAACAGTACAAGTTAGAACAGAGATACTTACCATTTCAGTTTCATCACTGATTTGATCTGCAAATTCTCCTTTGTCAGTCTCATTATCTGGGCTTTCCCCTTTAACAACACTGAAAAATAAGATGCATCATTTTAACGAACTCTTGAAAGACAACAGAAAAATACAAATAATATTAAATAAACCTTTTAATGACAAAGATAAAAATGAAGATGGAAACAAAAAAATGGACTAATCATTTTATCTACACCACTTATAACCAGAAATATTCAATAATAGAACATATTAATGAGGAAAAATGCTTTAGTAAGAACTCTACATAGTGAAATCTAGTGCTTCCAGAAGTAATGGTTTTAAAGGCAAAAAAAAAACAAACAAACAAAAAAAAAAAAACAACAAACTAAAATAATTTCAGAACAATTCTTACTAAAGCAACCTTTTGAGTAAACCACAATGGACATGATTTTTGTATTTTGAAGCAGAATTAGTATATGATAAATAATTACAGTTGCAGAATTAGTAAGAAAGAAACATAAATGTGATTCATAGACAAACCAAGGGGTAGTTACCAAACCATACTTTAAACCCCACATATAGCTGGAATAATTATGCACTTTTGACAATTAGAATTTAACAATTTAATCATATGAAGAAAAACTTTAGAGTTAAAACAAGTCAAGCAGTTAAAATAATAATATATATTATTTATGTGTACTGTAGTCCCTACAATTAAAGGTTCTCTCAACAACTACTGACTCAACCAACTTACTTAATCATACTGTAGATTATTTTAATAACTATCCAGATACTACTGTGTTGTGCAACATGATCAAGACCAATCAGCCAGTTTAACAAAAAAAAGAAAAAGAAAAAAAAAATTCAAAACATTTGTGGTTGAAGGGCTTGACTATAAATTGTTGTATGTGATACAGTGTTTGAGATTCACTGAACGCTTTAGAGAACAGGTTAGTGAACTAAGTGTACTTCGTGAACTGAGTGTACTTCCCTAATAAGTTATAAAGACTTTGGTTATGTCAAAAAGCCATGCTGACAAAGCACAAGTAGGAAAAGTGTTACAGTATACTAGGAAATAATTTAAAATTAAAGATCCTGAATGTTTGTGTGTAAGTTTATTATATTAATTACTTGAATGCATTTAAAAGTTTAAATTATACTCAAATTAAAACACTTCAAGTAACTCTTACATTTCCAGAACTTCACCTAACTTTAACTGCTTTTGTTATCTTGAGAAAAGTCTAATAGCAATTTTTAGTTTGGATTTATTTATTTGCCAATATGTTGTACCTTAAAATAAATGCAACTCTAAATTCTTCATGATAAAATATCAATTAAGCTGAAGTATTTTTTGTTTTTGCTAAAAACATTTCTGCCTAACACTGATGATCAAAAAAATGATTAACAAAGCAATTGTATGCAGATGTATGCATAAACACATATCTATGGTACCTAAACGTAAGACTATATATGTCCTTCCAAAATTTATAAATATTTCTACTTACAGTTAGATATTAGAAAACATTTTATCAATTCTTTTTACATAAATTTAAAAATCATAGCATACAATCTCGAAATAAAATATTCAAATGTTAAGAACATCAAACAAAAAAAGCTAGCAAGTTTCATGAACCCAGTACACAAGCTACACGGCCTCTTAAGACAAAATTGAGAATGAAACTCATAAAAAAAAAAAAGATCAGTACTTGTTTCAAATACAACAGCACCCATAATCTATGATTTTTCACCTGCATATACCATTAGGACATTGAAGAACCCCTCTATTAACATTTGATGGGAATTAATGAGTGTATAGTTAAAGAATTATAACCTTTCAAATAATATACTTTGAACAAAAAACATCAAAAATAAACAGGATTTTTTAAGCTATACACAAACTTTTGAATGCGGAAACAGGGCCAATTTAAATTTCTATTCTGTTTCTATCCTCTTACCAAGTTGTAACTTTAAATGGCCTTACACCAAACTACATCAATAACCTCCGCCATCACTATGCTCCCGTTCGCCCAATAAGGATTTTTTTTTTAGCTTTGCCCCAATCTAACCTGCACTATATGGGTGAAAGAGCCATCAAGTCTATTACACCCAGACTTACAAACAACCTTACTAAATTAATTAGATCATCTGACTCAATTTGTTCTTAAAAAAAAAAAAAAATCAACTTAAAATTCATTTGCTCAGGAAGGTGTTCATCTTACTCTGACACTCTGGCCCTCTCTCTCAGTTTAATTGCATAGAATTATCTCTTTTTACATCATAAATTATTTCATTTGTTCTTGGATTTCCTGTAGTATTTGTATTTTATTCTGGCTTATTGTCTTTATTCTAATTGTTTTCTGTATTTACCTTTATTTAGTGCTTTATGTTGATATTATTTTGTATCCAAGGTTGAATTTTTTATCTTTTTTCTGTTTTTCTCTGTTGTCCATTTTGAATTTCTGTGAAGTGCTTTGAGAATAGAAAAAGTGCTATATAAGACCATTAGTATTTATTTTAAAGGTTGCAGATGTTCTCAGGATTGCAAGCAATTTGCCTAACCTGCTTGCGTGGAATTTATACCACATGTAATCCTTTTATATAGTGCTTTTCATGTAGCACTTTATCAGAGGCTCTACCTTCAACATGCACATTGACCAATACTAAAATAAGTAGCACCTAATTTACGTGCAGAACTGCATTAGCAAGGTAAAGAGAACATAAGAAATCTTACAAGTAAGAGGAGACCATCCAGTCCATCAAGCTTGTTTATTTAGCTAATAGCTAAGCTGTTCTAACTTACCATTCAGATACCTCTTAAAGGTTGTCAAGGTTTCTGCATCAACTTCATGGCCCCAACGTCTATTCCAGATTCTCACAACTACTTGTATAAGGAAGTTCATATTTCGTAAAAGCACTTCCTCTTAATTTTCCACCAGATTCTTCAAGTACATGATCCACCATTAGGTTGAAAGAATTCTGCTGTTTCATCTTTACCAATGCCTTTAAGAACTTGAAAACCTGGATTAGGTCCCCATGCAGACTCCTCTACTTAAGACTAAACAGGTTTAATTCTCCGAGTCTGTCAAAACAGGACATGCACTTAATTGCTCTACCCTACACAGCTTCAAGTGCTGCTATGTCTTTCCTGTAACGTTGTGACCAGACTTCACACAGTACTCATATGCAGTCTCATTAGTGTGTTATATACTATAGTCACAGCATAATGCCCCATGATTTATAGTCAACAGTTTATATGATATAACCTAACATTTCATTTGTCTTTTTAACCGCTTCTATACATTGCTTAGATGACGAAAGTGTTATGATAACTTAACCCTTTAAGTCCTTTCAGAGGCTGCTCCCTTTAGGACAGTGCCTTCCATCTTGTATTTACAACTGATGTTCTTTTTGCCCATGTGTAGCACTTTGCACTACATAAAACTGCTTTTTTCAAGTGTTCATCCAGTTCTGAATCTTGTCTTTTTGAAGGGTTTTTGCTGTTTCCCCAAGTGTTTGCTCTGTTCCAGTTTTAGTATCACCTGCAAACTTCCCAATTTTACAAATTATACCAGAATCTATACTAATAAAAGGCAAAGCCCTCACTGACTCACTCACTCACTCACTCACTGACTGACTCATCAGTAATTCTTCAACTTCCCGTGTGGGTGGAAGGCTGAAATTTGGCAGGCTCATTCCTTACAGATTCCTTACAAAAGTTAGGCAGATTTCATTTTGAAATTCTACGCGTAATGGTCATAACTGGAAGCTATTTTTCTCCATATACTGTAATGGAGTTGAGCTCGATGGCCGTGGGGGGGCGGAGTTTCGTGTGACATCATCACGCCTCCCACGTAATCACGTGAACTGACTGTCAACGCAGTACGTAGAAAACAAGGAAGAGCTCCAAACAGCGCTGAAGAAAACATGCATTATATAATTGAGAAGGCAACGAAACAATAAGAAGCGAGCGAGTGACATATACAACCATATTCGTGAGTGCTGCTACTTCGGAAACAAAGCACGGTGTAAACCTAAATTTTAAATTAAGTTCATAGACAGGCAGCCGCTGGCGTTTGTCATGCCAACGGGTAATGCGGGATAAAAGTTTAATGAGAGGACGCAGGATATAAATGAGAGTTTTGATCACTTTGTAACTAAGTTAAAATTGCAGGTGAAGGGCTGTGCTTATGCAAATTCCGAGAAACTGTGTTTGTGGGGGGATTGACAGTTAAGGCGGGTGGGAGAGTCATGTCATCATCTCCCCTCCCATTCACCTCATTTGCTCTGAGCTGAGCTCGCAGCTACGCAGTTTTCACGAAGCGACTTTGTGACGCTGCCACCAAATACTCATAGAAAAATCCACAAGTTAATACACACGTTGTCTCTAGAGTTTCTCCACACTGAATCCTCCAGGCACTACTTACAAAAGGTTACACTGACAATCGTGTTACGTTATTTTTAAAATGTTTCCTTTTCTTAGCACAAGCACAGCTGAGAAGCTTTGATGCATGTACTCCATAACGCATAAAAAAATAACGCATTTAATCACACTTTGAATTCCAAGCAAAGGGGAACTTCTGTCAATGCATGATTTCCTGGTACACCGATTACATTGATGCACACATCAGAGCTACAAAAATGTTAGAGTCAAAAACAAAGCACGGTGTAAACCTAAAGTTTAAATTAAGATAATAGACAGGCTGCCGCTGGTGTTTGTCATGCCCACGGCTAATGTGGGATACAAGTTTAATGAGAGGACGCAGGATATAAACGAGAGTTTTGATCACTTTGTAGCTAAGTTAACATTGATGGTGAGGGGCTGTGCTTATGTAAATTCCGAGAGACTGTCTTTGTGGGGGAGTCACATCATCATCTCCCCTCCCATTCACCTCATTTTGCGCTGAGCTGAGCTCCGCAGCTAACGTAGTCTTGCTGAACCAACTTTGTGAC
The DNA here is from genome assembly GCF_016835505.1 of Polypterus senegalus. NCBI lineage: Eukaryota > Metazoa > Chordata > Cladistia > Polypteriformes > Polypteridae > Polypterus > Polypterus senegalus. The sequence goes on from NC_053161.1 coordinate 56,214,352, forward strand.
GCTGCCACCACATACTCACAGAAAAATCTACAAAGTAATACACACGCTGTCTCTAGAGTTTCTCCACACTCTGGAACCTCAAGGCACTACTTATAAAAGGTTACATTGACAATCGTGTTACGTTGTTTTTAAAATGTTTCCTTTTCTTAGCACAAGCACAGCTGAGAAGCCTCAATGCATGTGCTCCATAACGCTATAAAAATAACGCATTTAATCACACTTTGCATTCCAAGCAAAGGGGAACTTCTGTCAATGCATGATTTCCTGGTATACCGATTACATTGATCTATACATCAGAGCTACAAAAATGTAAGAGTCGGAAGAAAGCACGTTGCTACGACTGACTGGAGGAAAATTTCAGGCCTGTGCTGAAGAGAGATGAAATTGCATTTTCCTGGTGATCAAAATCCAATCAATCACACAAGAGTGGATGAGGCCACCCACTCCCACCTCCTCCCCAAAACAAAAAAGAAAACAGAAACACATCCAAGTATAAACAGTTCCTGATAAGCACATTAGAGGAAAAAATAAAATGAGGTAAATCAAAATGGAAAACAGAGGATATAAACTTCCTGAAACATTGTGAAAAACAAGCATAACTGGCTAATTTGCAAAACTGAAAAATGACCATTCTGGGTTCCACTAAAACAGAATCAAATTCCAGAAGAGGCACCAAAGATACACTTTTTCCTTATAGGAAGAAATCTCTCTCTTGCTTTTGCAGTGAGAAATCTGGAAAAAAACTTGTGCTAGCTCTGGGCCTCAATAAGGACTATCTGGTGGTCCAAGTAATTAAGGACTTTCACAACCTGATGTCTTAGGCAAGACTATGTTCTGAAGGGTAAATTCTGCAACAGTGCTACACTATTGGTGCAAATTCATTCAAAAAAGGAAATGCACGTTATCGGCAATATACAAATAACCCAATTGTGCTCCACTCACTTAAAATCTGGAACCAATGTAGAAACCATTTTAAGACGGAGAAGCTTTCTATCTGTGGCACCCCTGCAAAAGAACCACCTCTTTCAACCCTCACAAACATATGCAGTTTTTAATATCTGGAAAAAATTTGGACTTAACTTGTTAAGAGATCTTTATATAGACAACGTCTTTGCATCCTATGAACAATTACATTCCAAATTTAACATTCCAGCTACAAATTTCTTTCACTATCTTCAAATCAGGAACTTTGTTAAACAGAACCTTCCAGATTTTCCTCATCTTGCACCCTCATCCACGCTGGAAAAAGTATTGCTCAATTTCAAGGAGTTAGACTCCATCTCTACAATATATAAAATCCTTTTACATTCCCTTCCTTTCAAAGATCCAAGAGGACACTGGGAAAATGACCTCTCAATTAATATATCAGAAAAGGAGTGGAAAGTAGCAATGCAGAGAATTCACTCAAGCTCCATATGCGCAAAGCATACAATTATACAACTCAAAATTATATATCGAGCACATCTGTCTCGACTAAAACTCTCCAAAAGGTTTCCAGGGCATGATCCAACCTGCGAACGTTGCAACCAAGCCCCAGCCTCACTGGGTCACATGTTCTGGGCCTGCACCAAATTAACATTATTCTGGACAAAATTTTTAATTACCTCTCAGACAGTCTTGGACTCACAATCCCTCCTAACCCATTAACAGCTGTGTTTGGGGTTCTTCCAGAGGTCTTAAGGTGGAGAAAGACAAACAAATTGTGATTGCATTCACTACACTGTTGGCACGCAGACTTATTCTGATAAACTGGAAGAACCCAAACTCTCCTCTTTAAGTCAGTGGGAAACCGATGTGTTATACTATTTGAAATTGGAAAAAATCAAATACTCAGTTAGAGGATCTGTGCAGACTTTTTTCAAAACATGGCAGGATCTAATCAGTAATATTTTGAAATGAGTTTATAAAGCACAGAGAATTTGTTGATTTAGGTATTTTTTACAAGCCTTAAATTTTACACCATTTGGCTTGCTCTCTCTCTCAAGGGTGGGGATCGATCTGTGCTTAGCATAATTCTTTTTTTTTGTAAAAACTTGATTACTATGTATTGATTATAATAAAATTAATAAAAAAAAAAAAAGGAAATGCTGGCTTGACAAAATTTAAAAAGTGGCACTGGGATTTTCAGCATTCTCCTTTAAGAAAATAACATGTAAATTGTATCTGAGACTCCTGCCTACCAGCTGGGTGATTTTTTAAGTCAACGATGCTGCCTGGTCTTCTAGTTTTTAATCTTTTCAACTTCTGTGAGCACGTTTTTTTGTTTATCTCAAGCGTCCTTCAGATAACATTAGATGGTACTAAGCTCAATATGGAGACTCATTAATTTCCAAAGGGGACTATATTTAAAAAGAATAACTTAATATTCTTCATCCCTCAGAATTTATAACTAAAATGAAGAAACTACAAGATACCCTGAGGAGCATCTGCAATTGAAAGCCACAACTACACACCTCCTAAAAAAGTTATACTTGATCGCTTTACAGTAATACATGTCTGTAAGAAATGTTGAATAAATGACACGATTGAGAAATGAATATGTATTTATCATGAAAACACTGAACGAACTGTTTAAAGGCAGGAAAGAATCGATGCATGGAACACAAGATTCCGATTACCAAGGCCAAAAAATTTGACAAAACTCAAAATTCTTAATAAGCTTTTTTTTTTTTTATTAATTTTATTACAATCCATACAAAGCAATCAAGTTTTACAAAAAGAAGAATTGAGTTAAGAACAGATCGATCCCCACCCCTGAGAGAGATAGCAAGCAAAATGGCGTAAAATTTAAGGCTTGTAAACATACCTAAATTAAAAAATTCTCTGTGCTTTATAAACTTATTTTAAAATATTACTGATTAGATCCTGCCATGTTTTAAAAAAGGTCTGTACAGGATCCTCTAACTGAGTATTTGATTTTTCCAATTTCAAATAATATAACACATCAGTTTCCCACTGACTTAAAGAGGAGAGTTTGGGTTCTTCCAGTTTATCAGAATAAGTCTGCGTGCCAAAGTGTAGTGAATGCAATCACAATTTGTTTGTCTTCTCCACTTTAAGCCCTCTGGAAGAACCCCAAACACAGCTGTTAATGGGTTAGGAGGGATTGTGAGTCCAAGGCTGTCTGAAGGTAATTAAAATTTTGTCCAGAATAATGTTAATTTGGTGCAGGACCAGAACATGTGACCTAGTGAGGCTGGGACTTGGTTGCAACGTTCACAGGTTGGATCATGCCCTGGAAACATTTTGAGAGTTTTAGTCGAGACAGATGTGCTCGATATATAATTTTGAGTTGTATAATTGTATGCTTTGCATATGGAGCTCGAGTGAATTCTCTGCATTGCTACTTTCCACTCCTTTTCTGATATATTAATTGAGAGATCTTTTCCCAGTGTCCTCTTGGATCTTTGAAAGGAAGGGATTGTAAAATGATTTTATATATTGTAGAGATGGAGTCTAAGTCCTTCAGATTGAGCAATATTTTATCCAGCGTGGATGAGGGTGCAAGATGAGGAAAATCTGGAAGGTTCTGTTTAACAAAGTTCCTGATTTGAAGATAGTGAAAAAATGTGTAGCTGGAATGTTAAATTTGGAATGTAATTGTTCATAGGATGCAAAGACGTTGTCTATATAAAGATCTCTAAGCAAGTTAATTCCAAATTTTTCCAGATATTAAAACTGCATATGTTTGTGAAGGTTGAAAGAGGTGGTTCTCTTGCAGGGTGCCACAGATAGAAGCTTCTCCGTCTTAAAATGCTTTCTACATTGGTTCCAGATTCTAAGTGAGTGGAGCACAATTGGGTTATTAGTGTATTGCCGATAGCGTGTGTTTATTGGAGCACAGAGCAAGGAATACAAAGAAGTACTGCAGGATTTTACTTCTACTGCGGTCCAAGCCTGTGTATGTTCTTCTATTTGTGTCCAGGTTCTTATCGCCTGTATATTTGCTGCCCAGTAATAAAACTGGAAGTTAGGTAGAGCCATGCCGCCTTCTGCCTTTTGTCTTTGTAGGGTCGCTCTTTTGATGCGTGGATGTTTTGAATTCCAAATAAATGAGGTTATTGTTGAATCTAATTGCTTAAAGAATGATTTATTAATGTATATTGGGATGTTTTGAAATAAAAAAAGGAGCTTAAGAAGAATATTCATCTTAACAGTGTTAATTCTTCCAGCTAGTGTGAGATGAAGGGTTGACCATCTATGCAAGTCTTGTTTAATTTTTTCCATGCAGACGAAATTTTGTTGATATAGAGCTTTATGTTTACTTGTGATGTTTACCCTAGGTATTTAAACTGTTCTGCAATGATAAAAGGTAGGGTATCTAATCTAATATTATATGCTTGAGAATTCACTGGAAAAGTACACTTTTATTCAGATTAATTCTGAGACCAGAGATCTTTTGAAATTCTGTGAGTGCTGCTAAGACTGCAGGCACAGAATTTTCTGGGTCAAAAATATACAGTACCATATCATCTGCATATAATGAGATTTTCTGTTCCAGTCCTTCTCTGCTAATCCCCTTTATCTGATCAGTATTTCGACAATGTATTGCCAGTGGTTCAATGGCAATGCAAACAACAGCGGTGACAAGGGCATCCTTGTCTAGTGCCACGTTCTAGTTTAAAGTAGTCTGAGCAAATGTTATTGATGCAAACTGAAGCTTCTGGGTTAGTATACAGTAATTTAATCCATGCACAAATGTTGGGCCAAACCCAAACTTCTCCAATATAGTAAAAGGTATTTCCATTCAATCATGTCGAATGCTTTTCTGCATCCAATGATAATAATATTTCTGGGGTGTTTGATTTAGTTGGTGAGTATATTACATTAAACAGGCGTCGAAGATTTGAAGATGTCGGCCCCTAATAAATCCTGTTTGGTCTTGTGATATTACCGAGGGGAGCACTTTCTCCATCCTTCTAGCTATGATTTTAGAGAGTATTTTAACGTCGTTATTCAGAAGTGAAATTGGTCTGTATGATGCACATTGTAATAAGTCCTTATTTTGTTTTGGAAAGACAGTGATTAATGCTTGGCGAAAGGTTTGTGGAAGAAATTGGTTATCTCTGGCTTTTGTAAATGTTGCTAATAGAAGGGGAGCTAGCTGAGTGGAGAATTTCTTGTAAAACTCTGCAGGGTAGCCGTCAGGGCCTGCTGCTTTTCCACCTTGGAGTGAGTTTATAGCATCTAGTAATTCTGATAATGCCAGAGGTTTATCAAGTTCCTCCACACTAAAAGTGTCTATTTGTGGTATCTGTACTGTATCCAGAAATGCATTAGATTGTATATTGTCTTCTTTAAACTCAGTAGTATATAGGGATTTATAGTAGTCTCTGAAAGTATGCATTATATTTTTGTGTTCGATGATTTTATCTCCGTTCGTGTTAGTGATTACCGAGATTGCGTTGCGTACTTCTTGCTTCTGAATTTGTTGAGCTAAAAGCTTATAAGCTTTAAACCAAAGTAAGCCCAGGTTAATCTTAAGACTCTTCTTGTACTTTATTTTTCAAGTATCACTGGGTTGTTCCCTAGTAGTACTCCAAAGTTCAGATGGCAGCTTGACAGCACCACCATCTTATATAGTGGCATGACATTAGATAGCAAACTTCGGTCAGCCAAAGTGAATAACAGCAGGAGGCACTGTTATAATTTATATTGCCACACCCATGAAAAACAATGTTTAAGATAGTGGCATCAATAAGAAAAACATAAAACAAAATAAGAGTCTGATGCTATCATAAAAATACAAAAAATTATAATATTTAATAATTATTAACAATTATATATAGCACTTTTCTCACAACTCAAAGCTTTCTCCATACAGAGAAGACCTGGGACATGAACCCATGATCTCATTACTGCCAGGCAGCAGTGATACCACTGCGCCACTGGCGTGGATAAAAATCTTACAAAAAGGTAAATAAAATGATAAACAGCAATAATTAAATAAATACATATGTAAACAGAAATAACCAGGAATAAAATGTGAACATTTCTTCTGACATATTTTCACCTCTAATCCAGAAACAAAAACAACTGACTCAGCAGTCTCAATATATATGGAAGACATAGTACAGAAACAAAATAACAAATGTGTGTGTTTCATTTTAAATATTTCATAAAAAAGTGTGATAAGAATGCACAAATAATATTTTGCAGGGGTTTAGTTTACACTGAGCATATTACCTTTTTTAAAATAATTTACTAGATATATGTAAATTACAGATGGTTTTTAGGTTTAGGAAAAGCTATGGTTCACTTGAATGTCAAAAACTATATGACTAAAAAATAGAAAACCATATAAAATGTACAAAAAAAGGTAAACATTAGCCATAAACATGTTTTATGAATTTATACCAATATTTTTTCAGTAAACGAAAAAACAGATAAAATTTAAAGTCAACTGTTAAGGGATTATGAGTTTTTCCTGACTCCTAGGGCAAGAAATTGCCTCATTATAAAAGTCTATTGGGGCAAGTATGCAAATCTTAACTGGACAGTTCAAAATTTTGAAACATAGTTACAAATTCTTCAATATCTTCCTGTTATAACAAAAATAATGTAGAAGACCTAATTTTGAAACCGCTTCTTGAGCCACAATTCCACCACATATTACACCACCAACTGGCAAATATAGCTGTCACGATTTTCACACACGAAGGTTATGTTAGACATTTTTGTCTTTTGAGGCACTTTTCAGTTATTTTTTTAAAAAATGTTATTATTCTAACTTGTTTTATGCAGATGCAAATTTTTAAAATACGAAGCTCCCAATCTGCTTAAAAGAAGAAAACTTTAATGTGATGTGACTTTTATTAACTAGTAGATTAAGATTCATTAACTTGTGATTTCATTTTAATGATTATATGTATGAAGTATTTATTCAATATTCATAATAAAATTATTATCATAGTAACAAATTCAAATTTGTAATTTTGCACAATGCAAATGTCAGTACAGGTATAAGTTTTAAACTGAAAAATGTGGTCTTTTTAGGTGGTTTTGAAATAAAAAGAAATATGATACTGTATTAGAAACAATTAAACAGCTATATACTAATATAAAAAAGCACAATATTACAAACACCAAAATTAAACACAATTAATTGATTAAACAATGTAATATAAAACTTCAGACATAGCATATAGAATGGCATGTTCTATGCACATGGATCTAAATCTGCTCTACATGTCTAATGCCTAGTGAGCACTGATGAAAATGCGCAAAATACTCTGATCCTGTTTAGAGTATATAAAAAGATGGCTAATAAAATTAACTCATACAAGGAAAAGTAATATGATAGTTGGTAGTGGGATTGCCTTATGTGTGGCAACTACCTGTTGAAATGAAACCCAAATTAGAAAAGCTGGGAGAAATGTGTCCAACCTTTCTTCTTCTTGTCTGCTTTCTTCGAGCTGATGAAGCCTTCAATGTGATAGAAGTTCAGTAAAGGAAGGCACGATGGGCAAAACCCCAAGACAAAAAGCAGCAAGAATGCAAAAAACAAGACATCAGCGTTGGGACTTTAGCAACAATTACTATACTACTGTATATCAATCTGCTTCAGCCTTAGAAGCAGTAAAATAATTTATAATAAATAATTAATGGATATTAAGACCTGTACAAACTAAAGACAGTAAGCAGAGGTAGGTTTACTCACCTGTAAAGAACTCTCTTCTAGCTTGAAACAACCAACCTCCCTGGCTCTATGTTAAGTTTACAGCAAATGTGAAACTGAAGCAGGAGTCTTTAGATTTTGTGGTAGTGGTGAGGTCCTGTTTTCTTCTTCAGAGGTCTAATCCCTACTACATAAGCCTTCTTTGTCCTATCCTAATTTTCCCAGAAAAATACACTTAAAGTGAACTCCAGAGCAACACATGCAAATCTGTTTCTTTACAAGGAAAGATTCCACTTTTATTTTTTAAAAGTGAATCCCAAAGTTTACAATAATTGCACTGCCTATTATGGGTTCCTTTATTCATATACTAATGGGAGGCTGTCTTTGATAAGCAGAAATATTATGTTCAGTAGGTCAATAATATATGAAATGAAGATAATCTTTGCTAAGCATTTACAGGTGCTGGTCATAAAATTAGAATATCATGACAAAGTTGAATTATTTCAGTAATTCCATTCAAAAAGTGCAACTTGTATATTAGATTCATTCATTACACACAGACTGATGTATTTCAAATGTTTATTTCTTTTAATTTTGATGATTATAACCGACAACTAATGAAAGTCCCAAATTCAGTATCTCGGAAAATTAGAATATCAATTAAGACCAATGCAAAAAAAGATTTTTAGAAATGTTGGCCAACTGAAAGGTATGAACATGAAAAGTATGAGCATGTACAGCACTCAATATTTAGTTGGGGCTCCTTTGGCCCGGATTACTGCAGCAATGCGGCGTGGCATGGAGTCGATCAGTCTGTGGCACTGCTCAGGTGTTATGAGTGCTCTGATAGTGGCCTTCAGCTTTTCTGAATTGTTGGGTCTGGCATATTGCATCTTCCTCTTCACAATACCCCATAGAGGGTTAAGCTCAGGCGAGTTTGCTGGCCAATCAAGAACAGGGATACCATGGTCCTTAAACCAGGTACTGGTAGCTTTGGCACTGTGTGCAGGTGCCAGGTCCTGTTGGAAAATGAAATCTGCATCTCCATAAAGTTTGTCAGCAGCAGGAAGCATGAAGTGCTCCAAAACTGGACCTCAGAAAACACAATGGACCAACACCAGTAGATGACACGACACCCCAAACCATCACTGACTGTGGAAATTTTACACTGGACCTCAAGCAACATGGATTCTGTGCCTCTCCTCTCTTCCTCGAGACTCTGGGACCTTAATTTCCAAAGGAAATGCAAAATTTACTTTCATCAGAGGACATAACTTTGGACCACTCAGCAGCAGTCCAGTCCTTTTTGTCTTTAGCCCAAGCAAGACGCTTCTGGCGCTGTCTCTTGTTCAAGAGTGGCTTGACACAAGGAATGCGACAGCTGAAACCCATGTCTTGCATACGTCTGTGCGTGGTGGTTCTTGAAGCACTGACTCCAGCTGCAGTCCACTCTTTGTGAATCTCCCCCACAGTTTTGAATGGGTTTTGTTTCACAATCCTCTCCAGGGTGCGGTTATCCCTATTGCTTGTACACTTTTTCTACCACATCTTGTCCTTCCCTTCGCCTCTCTATTAATGTGCTTGGAACAGCCAGCCTCTTTAGCAGTGTCCTTGTGCAAGGTGTCAATGGTCATCTTTTGGACAACTGTCAAGTCAGCAGTCTTCCCCATGATTGTGTAGCCTACAGAACTAGACTGAGAGACCATTTAAAGGCTTTTGCAGGTGCTTTGAGTTAATTAGCTGATTAGAGTGTGGCACCAGGTGTCTTCAATATTTGGGTCTTTCATTAGTTGTCAGTTATAATCATCAAAATTAAAAGAAATAAACATTTGAAATATATCAAGTCTGTGTGTAATGAATGAATCTAATATACAAGTTTCACTTTTTGAATGGAATTACAGAAATAAATCAACTTTGTCATGATATTCTAATTTTATGACCAGCACCTGTATATTTAAATTCAACTAAGTACATGCTTTTAAAACCGCATGCAGTATGGCTTTGTATACCCAGATTATCATTTGGTTTTGATGCTGAATGTACTGAAATATTTCTAGTGTAAAGTAGAGGAACAGTTGCCCTGATAGCTACATCTGCTTGTTGTAGGCAACATGGAATACAAGACCCCTTCTTAGATCTAACTCTTGCTTTCTTCTTTACATACCATGCAAAACACATCGAATGCCACAAACTGAAGTTGTGAGGGATCAGTTCTTCTATAGTAAATATAACATTTTCACCAAAGATTAATCTGCTTTAATTATAAAATGATATTAGCTATTGTAAAGCTGCCCAGTTTAAGCAGAAGCTTGAAAGTTCTCTAGATTATTATGGAAATGGATGGAGGATGGTGTGTATTCTTTTCCTTCTTCTCTATCTGCATCCATAGCCCATGCTACCTGTCAGCTTTGCACATACACTTACAGTAGAAATAATGCAAAAAGCAATTGTTTAAAGACATGATAATTATTATTATTGAAATGTCAAGGCTTTTGTGAAATGTGAAAGTATTTTGGGACTTCTGTAAAGTTATAAAATTTAAAAAAAATTTAAAAACTACTTTAAATGTATATTTTTAAGACTTAGAATGTTCTCTTCTTTTTAATGTTTTGAATGAAAACAGATAAGCTGGAAAAAGTTTCAAGAAGTTCAGGTTTGAAAAGAAAAAGAACTAGGATAGGCCAACTTCTGGAAAAAACAGCTGTCAATTAGCCAGGCCAAAGTCAGCACATGGAAGAAAACACAAAGTAACTCAAACACCAAAGATCAAAAAAGATGCCAAAAGCCATGGTCAAAATGTGAAAGTACAGATACTCTTTCACAAATTTATTATCCCTAAATACACAACAGATCCATTTTCAGTTTGCAGATTCAAAGCTTCGAAAGCCAGCTGTATGTGCTGCTAACTTTTACAATGGTTGCATGATAACATCAAATGTCACACTTATGTGACTACCAGCAGATGACGTGACAAGAGCATGGTGACATTCATGAAATCAGAACACAAAACAGTGTTGCTCATTATGAAAACTAAGTATAAAATGGTGTTGCAGTGACAGAACACATTTAATAATAAATTGCCATTAAATCACAACAATAAAACTTAAGAAATCAAAAGATGGTAATTAGGAGGTGCTAGAATACATTTAGGCAGTAGTTTACAAAATATACCAAAATTATATAAATAAAAAAATAGTTACAGGACATGTGCGAAGTGGAAACCATTTCAGCTTAAACAGATTCCACTACCAATAGGTCCCTAAAATAAACATTAACATAGAAAAACCAATATTATTTAATTTTCCTACAGAAATGTAAAATAACCTTTGTTTTCTTCAAAGTGATAAAGGACTTACTTTTGTTAGCACGAATTTCAAATAGTATACATTACCTCAATCTTTCACTCAGAACAGGAAATCTTATATTGATGTTCACAATACCTAAACCATGACGCCAATATATACAAGAAAAAGTAAGTGAACCCTCTGAAATTATTGATTATCTGAATTAAAATTGATCATAAAAACAGATATCTTTCTAAAAGTCAAAAGTGTAGACAAAATCAATATGCTTGAGCTAATAACACACCAATCAATACACAAGTCAAACATTCACAAAGTACCATGGAAAAAGTAAGTGAACCCTTATATTTAATAACTATCATACTTTCTTTTGCAGCAATAAATATTAACAAGTGCTTTTGGTAGCTGCAGATCAGGGGCCTCATGCATAACGGCAGGCGAAGAATTCGCACTATAATATGACGTAAGCACAAAAGCGGAAATGTGCTTATGCAAAAAAAAATCCAAATGCATAACTCTGTGCGAACGCCAGCTTCCACGTTCCTCCATAAATCCCGGTCAGCGTGAAAAGTAACGCATGTGACTGCTGCCCCACCCCAACTCCTCCCAGAATTACGTCTTTTTGAATATGCAAATCAATATAAATAGCCCTTAAGCTCAGCGTTCTGTGAAAAGGCAATGACAAAAACACAAGGGAAAATAGAATTTCAGAGAATACCAAGTGGAGGCAAGGAAAAATGTACTATTTGTTGGTTTAAACAGTGGTATAAACAACAAAAGGAAGTTGAGCGAGTGAAATAGCGTGTCGGAGAAACTTGAAAGCTCAAGTTCACAAAGTCGCACAGTGCCCGAAATAAATAAGAAGTTGTCAGATATCAAAGTCGCCGTGAAAAGGCTTATTAGGGTACAGAGGAAAAAAAAGGCACACAGTGAGGAAAAAAGCACGAAATGTCAACTTTAATCTCGAACTTTCCACTTTAATCACAAAGCTTATTTTGTCATTAAAGTAGAACATCACAAACTTCATCTTAGAATTGTTTAATTTACTAGTTTCTCAAATCCCATCATAACTAAAGTAGCACGTTAAATGCTTTGTTTTGTATTTGGTCTGCTATGTGCTCTGTGTGTGTGAATAACTATTTGCTTCCGGGCTTTCTCTTCGTCCGACAGGACACAGAATCCATTACATTCATGATATTGCAGCTCTCAGAATAATTAAAATACTGAGACGTATACGTGATAACATTTTCATGATGATAGGAGTTAAAGCATGTTATTGAACATGGGAACACGGTGGCGCAGTGATTGTTCATGTATCATGCAAGATGCTTGCTGCACCATGAGTGACCTTCGATGAAATACCTTATTGTAGCAGTACTGTATTTTTCAAACATACTAACCTCCAATTCCTGTCCTTCCTTTTCTTTCTCCAAATACCCAATCGCCATACAATCAGCTCTATAATAGACGTTAAGCCATCTGTAAGCTTAGAAAGGCGATTCTTCAAAACTTATAAGGAACATTGAAATATCTTCTTAGTACGTGTTTAATTATTCTATCCATCTATCCTTCCAGTGTCACGTCAGCACCTGCAATAATACTGCGCGAGGCAGGAACAATCCGTGAACAGAGCGCCAGCGGCTCGCAAGCGCTACAGCACCGTGTCCTCAAATGTTTAATTATTAACAATATAGATTATTTAAATGAAGTTAAAATTTTATTTGCATAATATAATAAACATTCTGCTGTATTTCATCTTAAAAATGATATTGTCATCATGTGTAAGAACGCACTTTATAAAGTGGCTCAGGTTGTGCAATATTATAACTGTATCGCAAGTTTACAGTGAGGTAATTGTACTTATAAGTACAAAGTGTTCTACAAGGAGCACTTGATGGACTGATTGAGTGCGTTTAGAGTTCTTGGGATAAAAATGTTTCTGAACCGCAAGGTCAGTACAAGAAAGGCTCTGAAGCATTTGCGTTATGAAAGCGGTTCAATAGACAGCATGGCTGAGGCAGCGTGTGCTAGATGCTGTATGCCGATAATTCTCTTTATGATGAGCTGCTGTACAGTTCTGATTCCCCACTCAGATACAGTGATATAAATACTCCGAGTGGTGCAGTGAGAGTAATACGGAAAAAGATGATCTGATGTGGCAACCCCTAACGGAAGCAGCTGAAAGAAGAAGAAGAAGAAGGTAAAGTGAGAGAAACAACGCTAAAGCAGTTATGGTATTTGGAGTAATTTGACCATTCTGTGGACCGTTATATTGTTACAATTTTCAATGTATTTATAAAGCCGCGTCTGGGATGTA